>NC_092084.1:18015601-18318726 GCF_043229965.1 Drosophila suzukii
GCACAAGAAAAACCAAATTTCGTTCTCAAAATTGTATTGTTCTGCACTTTTTGAATAAAAAAAAACTTTTTGATGTTCAAAAACTTGCTTCTTATTTTTGCTTTTCCGTTCACGTCCGCTCTCTACTATTTTTCCACAGCTAGTGCCCCGTTACAGAGCTACACACTGGTATTTATAGGCACTTTGACTGGAAAGTCGCCGCCTGCTGTCCTGCTCACTCTCGGGTAGTTGTTCGATTTATTTGGCTTTGTTTAGATTTAAATAGGGGTATTTCGATTGTCTAAGTGGCCAAGACTAGGATTTGGCATTGCCAAGAGTATGTGGACAATGAAGGACAATCAATTTGCTAGTTGCAATATGTAAAATTTGGCATTGAAAGCGAAATGCGTAGTGCATTAGAGCAGATCTTCCGTCTCGCTTGCTCCAATTGGATGGGATGGCAGAGCTATCGATAATTGAGTTATCGCTTTCCAGCACTGGTCGCAGCTGTTCGTAAGTGTATGTGTGTGTGTGTATTCTAGCTATGTACATTTGTATGTATATGCCTGGACATCTTGTGACGCTCTTTGTTTGGCGAGTTAAACGACCTTTGTTTGTTTTGACGCCGCTAGGAAGATTTGTCTTCGCTTTGGTCAACAGCCTTTAGACAGAGAGCTCCACACACGTACGCATTTTATTACGGCAGTCATCCAATTTCCCCACCCGTTCATAGTACATATATGTATATGTACATTTCTGCACCTGCATGTCGGTGTGCGTGCATCTGGAAAGTTCCTGGAATGAATTGGGCTGATGAAATCGGATGTAGACTGATGTCAGCACCTTAACCCTTGATGTAACCACAACCCCTTAAAAATTAAATTAGTTCCCAATGCGCATTTTTTTATTTTTATACATACATACATATGTATAATTTAAAGGGTGTTTAAACTATTTGATATTGAAATTCTTAGTTTTTTTTTCAAAATAACATTTTTATTTTAAAGGGATAAATATTTTATGTTGAAAAGGTAAAGGTTTTTAGTTAAATGTTTGTACCTATAATTTCTGTAATTTATTAATATCCAATAGATAAATATTAAACGCCAAGACCTAGAATTTTCTAAATACGCACATTTCCAACACAAACAACTACCCAAACCAGTCTTTTTATAATATAAAACAATAGTTTAAAATACCATGAAAATATGGAAAGTATATAGATACAAATGTATGTATACATACAATAGTGTGAATCATGGGACATTTTCACAAAAACAACCCTTGGATCTGATGCAAAAATCCTAAGTCATGAAAATAATTAGGGGTCTCTTTGTTTGCTGATTTATTCAATTTCAAATGAGTTAAAGTTAGGTTTTAGAGAAATTAAATATACATACACATATATATCTTTATATACAATTTTATGAAACAGTTTCCATATATCATAATAGCAAAAATAAATATTCAAGATTCTAAAGAAGAAAATTGTTCAAACTTGATAAGAAAAAATTAAATTTTTAGATCTTATAGTTTAGCGCTGAATTCATATGGCACCTCGGTTAAATTTTTTTTTCACAGCACTTCCAATTTAGAAGCTTTTAACCAAAACTTATTCCAAACTGAAACCCTCAATCCAAAAATAAGCAACTTTCTTTATACAAATTTCGTTTCTTTTATTCGGCTTTGTGTTTTCTCTCGAGTTTTTGTTGTTGTAAATGCAATCCAGGGTCCTCAAACGAAATACGCCGCCAGCTGGGCCATCTTATCCTTGGGCTGTCGACCACCGCGTCCGCCACGCCCCCCGCCCCCCGGACCAGGTCCGCCGCCTGCCGTTACCGCTCCTCCAGCGGCACCAGCCGGTCCACCAACTCCTCCGCCCCCACGACCAACCTTGCCGCCCCGCGATCCGCCGCCACTGCGAACGGGTCTCGATGCCACCGCCCGATGCTTCTCAACCAGGTGGGAGAAGTCCGTGGAGCAGAAGATGCAGCCGCTCTTCTCCTCGCTACCGTCCTTGAACTTGCTCTTGTCGGACTTGTAGACCACGTTCACCTGCTGGGCACCACACTCCTGGCACTTGGCCTCTGCAAAAACGAGGAAATACAATTTTGTTAGATTTAAGAAGGTCAAGATGGCAGATTCTCTGATGATCATGACCCACCTTCCACTGTGATTTTGGTGGCTCCCTTGAAACAGTTGATGATTACGTCGCAGCGATTGCAGCCAAGCTTCCAGGTGGGCGCCAGCGTGCAGTCGAGCACCAGGACCCCGGTGGGGCACTCCACACAGCTGGAGATGCCCAGCGTGTTTAGGGAGTGTGGGCAGGTGGCGTGCGTGCAGGTGTTGCAGCCCCCCAAGTGGGGCATGTCGCTGAATGGGGGATGATTGTAGCAGTACGGGCAGAACGGATACGATCGCCCCTTGACGCCGGTTGAGAAGGCCAGCAGTTCGAAGTCATCCAGCGGGCACTTGAACTCCCGATACACCTTTACATTGCCAATGGGCAGGGCATACGTCTCATCGCAATGGGAGCAGTGTAACCTTGCGGGTTTCGTCTGAAATTGCAGGGTTGAGAGGTTACTATATGGGAGCATGGTGGTCAAATATGGACGGCTCACCTGTATGTACTTCATGTAGCGCCTACACTTGCCACAGCGCGAGTGCGCCTTGCCCGACTCGGCCAGCGGTGAGAAGGAGACCTCGAACAGAGCGTCCATATTGGCTATGTTCTTCACAAAGTACATGAACTTCAGCTTGAAGATCTGGATGGCGTGACGCAGCACATCCTGGAAATCGGCCGAACCCTGGGCAATTAGCGTTAGCATGCGCTCCACCTCCGTTCGCATGGTGGGCAGCACCAGTTCGGGATCGATCTTCTGATAGCCGTGGACCAGGACAATGCCCAGCGTCGTGGGTATCAACTTGCGTCCATTTTCAATATGCACATAGTTGCGCTGGCAGATGTTGTTGATGTGCACCGGAATGGAGGCATCCGTGCCAATGCCATGCTGCTCCATCAGCGTGATCAGCTCCGATTCGGTGAGGTAGTCGGGCGGCCCCGTCTGGCTTTCGGTCAGTCGCACATCGTTGATGGCCACCGTGGTGCCCTGGACAAACGGCGGCATCGGCTCATCCCGTCCGAAGGCCTGCCAGGTCATTACCTTTGTGAAACCGGGATCCATTAACACATTGGCAGTGCAGCTGAAGGTCTCCATGCCCACGCGCAATTTGGCCGTCGTCACTCGATACTTCAGATCCCTCGAAACCGTGCCCATAAAGTGCCGGCAAATGAAGTCGTAGACGCGCCAGGTGTCGCGATCGAAGTCACTGCGGTTTCCCAGTTTCATCGGCGTAATCGGTGGATGGTCGCCCGCATCTTTGCCCTTCCGCGGCGTCTGCATGTCGCCCAGGATGGCGCGCGCCTCCTCGCCGAATTCCCCCGATGGCTTAAGCACGTGCAGCACGGCCGGCAGATCGAAGTTAGTCGGATACTGATTGGTTTCCGTTCGCGGATAGCTGATGTAGCCCTGCGTGTACAGGCGCTCCGCAATTTGCATCGCCTGGAAGGGACCGATGCCCAGCCCGGAGCTGCAAATTCGCATCAGCTCCACGGTGTTTAGGGCCTGCGGTTTACTCTTGAAAGCCTCCTTGCTGCCAACGCTCTCCACGCTGAAAGAAGAAAAGGGGCCTTGGTTAATAATTGGTAAAGTTAAGCTTAGTTAGGAAATACCCTGGTATCTAGTATTTCCATCTTCCC
This sequence comes from Drosophila suzukii, assembly GCF_043229965.1. Taxonomy (NCBI): domain Eukaryota; kingdom Metazoa; phylum Arthropoda; class Insecta; order Diptera; family Drosophilidae; genus Drosophila; species Drosophila suzukii. The sequence continues at coordinate 18,019,341 of NC_092084.1, forward strand.
TTGCTGTTAAGTATAAAGTATAAAGAAGATATTCTCTTGTTCGTAAATTGCTTAAATCATCAGTACATCGATTTGTTTGCATTTGTCTCTGAGACCAAAGAAATTATGCTAATTCAGCATGATCGTTTCTATGACAAGCGGATGATGTAGTCATCAGATTTGGAAAGCAAAAAAGAGTCTGACAGAAACGTGGGTAGAAACAGACGCGAAAAGCATGAATGCATGCTTATATATAGACTCGCTAATCAAGCAGAGATGTGCCCTAAAGATGGATAATTTGGCGCCCTTAGTGACCGACAATCTTACGTGGCCTCCTTGTGCTCCTTGACGCGATTCAGCAGCATGATGGCGATGTCCTTCTTGAAGACCCGGCCACGTGCCCATTCCAGTGTGAATTCCGGCTGGCCGGCGAGCAGCTGCAGGTGCCAAAAGCTCTCCGGCTTGAAGGTCTGGATGTCATCGTGCCGCTTCACGCAGAAACCCAGCGTGGGCGTCTGGCAGGGACCGTAGGAGATGAGCGAGGAGTCCAGGTCGCCGTAGCGATCCTGGAAGAACTTTGTCTGGAAGCGGGTGAAGGCGCAGCCAATGCGCAAATCCAACTCCTGTCGCGCGTCCACAGACTTGGCCTCGTTCTCGTTGGGATGCCCCAGCGTCTCCATGGCACCCTTGATGTCCTTGTCCGTGATGGCCGAGAAATGGGCACGGTACGTCACCTGCTTGCTGTACACATTGTGGATGACATGCTGAACGGCGTCCATCACCTCGAAGCAGATGTTCTCGCCCTCCTTGTCGCAATCCAGCCACAGGACCAAGTAGTCGCAGCCTCGCGCCTCAAGGGCCAGGAAGGTGCGCATGTGCTGCTTGGGATTCGTCTCCTTCTTCTCGGTGGGACAGCCAAAGAGCTCCACGGGATCCACTTTGTCCCACGAGTTGTATTTGCTAATAAAGTCCAGCGACATGACATGGCCACAGACGGAGGTCATGCGGAAGTGGACGCTGCCCTCGTTCCGGAAGTTGCCGGTCCACTCGTGCGTGGAGCATCCATTGCCGGTGCCTGGAGGGGATTAGGATTAGATTATTCATGGACTTGTGGGGATTAGCCGGCCAGCTGGACTCACCCCGCTTGGCCGTGCAGCGTCCGTTCGAGAGAATCCCCGCCAGCGATGCCGCCAGCGAGGGCTTCTCGGCCACCATCAGCACGCTCTTCATGGCCCCAACAATCCTAGAATCCTACAATGGAACGGCCAATATAATTGATGACTTTTCCGCGGCGATTGATGACTGCCCACTGGATCTGTTCTCTCGCATGGATTGGCTCGCTGGGGAGCTGCGCCTCGCCGGTTTCGTTTCGGGCTCGTCGATTCCGTTTCGCAGTGCACAATTTTCGCACTTCGGCCGCAATGTTTTCGTTATTTGTCCCGATAATCCTATTTAACCAAATTGCACGGGCATTTTTGTTGGCACTAAAAAAGTCCTACTACAATCAGCGCCTATCGAAATCGTTATCGGCCATTCGAAAAATCCTGCAAAATACGATTCGGCCACACTGCGTTTTTAAGTCATCAGGATGGTGTATCCGCTATGGCGGGAGGATATCTTGGCTAAGTCAGAAGGGTGAATCAGCCATGTCCGAAGTTAACATTTCTAGCGATGGGCAAGCCCCGATATAAACAACGTTGTTTTAATTTTAAAATCTAGTATTCACATCGACCAAATCCGTTTAAAGAAATAGCAGATCCCCTGAGTGAATTTGGATGAACGCTTGTTAGCTTCGCAAAAAACTAGAAAGTTGAATATTTCACTGTGTCTAATGTCTGATACTGTGTCGAATACAATAGTTCAACAGCTATCTGAACTTTTAAGGCACATCCTACAACATATCGGGTGTTCCCAACTGTTTTTGTCATCTATGGCAAAATTGTACATTTTAGGAGCATATAGGTAGTATATTTTTAATGAACCATTTTTTAAGGGCATCATTTTTTGGGATTCAGATTTTGGTACTAATTTTTTAACGTTTTTTCAATCGTAGTTTAGCCAAATCAAGACGTACAGGCAAAAGACCGACAGTTTTGAGCAGCTAACATCCTTAGCTAACAATCCCAATCATTTTAAAGGAAATTTATTTTTTGCATTTTTGCATTGGGATTCAGATTTTGGTCAAAAAGACTAATTTTTTAATGGTTTTTCAATCGTAGTTTAGCCAAATCAAGACGTAGCCAAAAGACCGAAAGTTTTGAGCAGCTAACATCCTGAGCTAACAATCCCAATCATTTTAAAGGAAATTTATTTTTTGACCCATTTTTTCATTTTTTGTGAGGGGTTGCATCATCTATTTTTGGAATTCAGATTTTGGTCAAAAATACTAATTTTTTAACGGATTTTCAATCGTAGTTTAGCCAAATCAAGACGTACAGCCAAAAGACCGACAGTTTTGAGCAGCTAACATCCTAAGCTAACAATCCTTATTATTTTAAAGGAAATTTATTTTTTGACCCATTTTTTCATTTTTTGTAAAGGGTGATGCAACCTCTTGTTTTGGGATTCAGATTTTGGTCAAAAATGTTCATTTTTTAACGGTTTTTCAATCGTAGTTTAGCCAAGTCAAGACGAACAGCCAAAAGACCGACAGTTTTGAGCAGCTTACATCCTTAGCTAACAATCCCAATCATTTTTTGCAAAACATATTCTGAAAAATCTGAATTTTTGAATTGTGGAATTCAACAAAAACACAACGACCCTAAATGTTTCCGGTTGAATTTTCAAACTGCAGGGAGCAGTTGTAAAATTTTTCGGAAGTATTCAATATTTAAAATAATTGACATGTTAAGAATAACTGAAAACAAACTTTTAAATTCGATTATAAAGTAAATATTTCAAACTGGTGATACTAAAATGTAACAGAGTTGCCATGGGTTTCTTATGCAAAAAGTTTGAAAATCAAAAGTTGCACTGCTAACTCCATGTACATAGCTATTTTACATCGCTCATTAGCTAGTAGAAAAACTAGATCCAGTGGGAAAATAGCAAGATTGACAGCACTGTGTTAACATTTTCTGTTAGTACAACATTTTAGTGATGTGGAAGCGTCGATAGTCACGATTAAACAGCGATGGTTGCAAAATGAAGAAAACATCGATAGATATATGTCTCCATCGAAGTTGCTGCACCTCTAGTGCGCATTGTTGTTTTGTTCACCCACTTCGTCGCGTCGCCCTAACAAAATTGCTAAATATTGTTAACAAAAACGCCTCGCACGCACAGTAGCCGGTCGAATACGAATCAGGACGCTCGTAAACAAAGCTTTCTCGGTTGAAGTTGTAAATAAACAAAGAGGTTTTAAAACCAACCATTTTTTTTTTTGGTAAGAAAGCCAGTAACAAACCAAATCACAAACACAATCGAACGTGTGTGGGTGCAAATTAAGAAATAATCAAAGGAAATTTAAGAAAATTAACACACCAACGCACAAGTACACAGATACATATAGAAAAAGGAGCGCGCGGTTAAAAAAGACGAGAGAATAAGAAAGGAGAAAAAACGCCGACTGCGAAAACGGCGACAAAGTGAAATTGATAATAAACGCATAATTTATTTAAAATAATAACCAATCGGCTGCGGCAGTTATAAATAATTAAGAAAGTCAAGAAGAAAAGCACACACAGCGAAAATGGCAACACTAAACAAATTCACAAAAACGCTGTCCATTGATGAAAAGGCCGAGATCAAGGAGAAATTCATAGAGGTGAGATGACAAAAAGTAGCGAGAAAAGAGATAATTGTTGGGGCAATGGCAATAGCGATGGCAATATTCAATCAATAGGAAAAAAGGTGGCAAATTATTATAATTCAAATTGAATGACTCACGCACACACGCAAGAGGAGCAGGAAGAAAACCGTTAAGCGGTGCATGTGGGCGTCGGCGTTGACAATGGGGAGCAGCGACGCCGACCGCGACTGCGGCGCTGGCCTTCAACAGTGCAAAGCAACCCCCCATGAAGTGGACTCAAGAGAAGAAGAAGAGGAAGGAGCAGGAGGAAAGCAGGGGCGGAACTAAAGTTGAATTCTAGGAGGGGTCAAACTGTTTTGAAACATTTTCCTAATTAGTAAAAGCAACGGGATCCGTTAAATTTCAAAAATGCAAAATGGGTGGAAAATTTAATTTAATTTAAAAACAAGTTTAAGAGCTGGTAAATATCTCCAAATACATTCTTTAGATTTTATGTTGAACTAGGAAATGGTCATAATAATTACGAGTTGTTTACAAAGAAAATCGTAAGAGGTTAAGAGTAGCAAGAGTAGTATATAAAGTTAGTATATTTTGTTGATAACGACATACCTAGCCTTCTTTCCCCCAAGAAACAATCCCCTTTGACCCGCCCCTGAAAAGAGACTATGAAGAGCGAGAGAAGCAGAGGCAAAGCATCGCCAGCTAACGGTTAATGCGCTGCGCCCGGTGCTGCATGTTCGAGTGCAAGGGAGAGGGGGCGCGTGCGTGGTTGTGGGTGGAAGGGGGCCAGCAGATGAGCAAACAAGTTTCCCTTTCCCGCATCTCTTATCTCCCGCTCTCCCAGTAAAAAACGTTATCAGGCAAAATTAAAGTATTCTTTAAAAATAAAGGTTTTTTTACTTATATATTTTTATTCGTTTTTTAGGTGACTTTGATGAAAAATATTGATAGAAAACCAGCTCTTGATAGATTAAGATTTTGATAGATTAGATTCAATGAATATGATGAAGTAAATACAATAGATACTTTGATGTATTTTGTAGAATACAGTGGTTAAAAAAAGTAACAATGCAGAAACTTGAAATACAAAATTATAAAATTACTAAATGTTAATATTATTAATTGAGCTTGTAACATAAAGAGACAAAAAACAGATAAACCAAAAGCCACTATCGTCGAATTCCACTGTAGACAATGTATTTTGGTAATTACCCACTTGATAAAGTAGGCAAATATTTCTTATCGCAGCGGGAGAATTTCCCTCAAAATATCTACAAAAAAGCCCTCTTTTGGGTGGTGCCCTCTGCATTTGCAAAACCAAGAACAAAATCATTAAAAACAGCAGCGCATGCGTCGAAAAACGCAAGTTCAATGCCGCAGGTAACGACGCTGCCCATCCTCCCACAGTGACTAATACTAAACAAACTAAAAAAAATCGCGAAAAACATGCAAACACAAAAAAAAAAAATCGACGGCGGCAGCAAACCATCTTTCACTTGACGAATATTTCTCGTGAATTTCGCGAGAATAATATTTGGGCAAGGCCAGCGTTATAACGTTAGCATATAACGTGCATTTATTTCCATACCATGACACCACGTAAAAGTCGCTCTGCTGCCACCCCATTTTTTATGAAGGGGGGGCAGTGGAGGGAATACCATGGAAAACCAGTTTCTGCTTAAACTAAAAATAAAAATCACAGGCCAAGGCACATATACAAGCCCCGTCACCGGGAGAGCGTGAAAAACTACGTCTCAGCTCGGCCGCAGCTTCAATTCAGATTCAGATATCTGCTCTCAACCCGAGACAAGTCGCACAGTGGGCTTAAAGTAGGGGTTAAAAGTAGGAATTTCTGAACAAACCACAGAAAGTATGTCTATCGGATCGGTTAGTGAGGTTTGTTAATCGATAACTTCTGATCTTAAGGGAATAATTGGTTAGATGTATTTCTATCCAATTTTGTTAATGGAATTAGGTTAGGAACTTAAGTTACAACCTTTCAATTTAACTGAAGGTTAAAACTAAGGGTTAAACTTAAGAATATTATTTCTGCAATGTTAGTTTAAAAACTTTCAGATTACTTTTACTATACAATGCGTGTTAAAAAAGCACTCTATTTTTTTTTTATTTTTTTTTATTTTTACTAACCAAGATCTAAGTAATCCCCCCCTTTTTTGACCCACTATGCATTCGTCACCTTGGTTCAAAGGGGCAACCAGAGTCGAGCAATTTTCGTTCAATTTTATGCACACATTTAATAGTTTACAATTGTTTCTTGCTGATTTCTTGCTCGCCTGACTTCTTGTAACCCGCTCTGGGTTTGAGTTTTCGCTGAGATCGTAATTCCCGGCAATTCCAAAACCGAAAAGAGAGAAATAATAAACGCCCACGCTGCAATTGCCTTCGAGTGCAGGCCATAAAAATCCGTATATGCTGGAAGACATAAAAAAGACTTTGCTTGATTGCAATTGCCAACGGAGGGGAAAGAACGGAATTTGTTCAGGCATAAAGAAATGGGGTTTGAAAGTTCCAGGGAGAAAGATTGAGGAATTTTGGATTGACTCAAGTTTTCAGAATCTCAGATTTTAGGATCCAATGTTTAACTGAAGCTTGGTATGATCTTTTATCTTAATCTTATCCACTTAAGTCACCCAATCTTGTTCAAAGTGTACCATTTAAGACAGCTCCTGTCGCACGCGTGTTTGGCGTTAATCGGACGAACAATACGGTCCATTGTGCTCGGCACTCCAATGAATCTGCTTGGCCAACGGACCAATTTGCAAGACGCAGATCCCGAACGAGATCAGGATAAATACTGGAAAACGGCATATATAATGGGATGGGAGTTGTGTGGGCGGGGAACAATCACTGTGCTGATTGACACTTGAAAGCTGAAATCTGTTTTCGTTATTCCACTATTGTTGTTGAATGCTGCGATGACTAATACGGAATGCTACTGCTTGAGATCAACAAAAAATTGAAAAAAAAAACCGAATACGATAAACAATTCCGTACTCTTTTTATTTTCTCAATGAAGGTTGCATACTACGACGGTATTGGAATTATCGTAAGCAAACTCGTTTATCCCACGGGGACTTCGATTCATATTGCTGAAATTGCTATCTGGTGACTAAGTCTATGTCTATTCCCTTTGTGGGGAATACTTATAGTGTGATAAATCTTTCGTAAGTTAAGGAATTTTATAGATATTATAATAATATTCTATTTTTATATTAGGATTAACCCTAAAGTTATTTTCAAGTATTTAAAAGCAATTGCTTGATATAATAACCAGAATGATTTAATATTCTTGTGGTTATCCCTAGAAACTATCCTGTTTAGGGTATTAGGGATCCGTCGATTGCTTTCAGGATTATTGCTTATCGCATGTGAGTGGCACATTGTTGCCATTTGCTTATGTCAAGCAGCCAGCAGACAGAGTTGCCACACCCACATACAAAGCGTTGCTTTTGTTTGTCTTTCGTTTACGTCTCTGGTTTCTGTGTTTCTTTCCCATTCTTCTGGAGTTTTTGTTTTTATTTCACTTCGGGTTCTGCGTGGGAGTGTCAGTGTTAATTGCCGCAAAGCCCCGCATTTTGAGTGCCCCGATGTGAAGGAGATATGCAATGTGTTTTTATGGTTTATCGGGCTTGCATACTTGATAAACAATGACGGTATACATTTTAGCATTTTGATTAATACATCAATGAGTAATTTTTGTTTGGATTTTTTTTTCAAAAGCCTTAGGTTATTAAATGAAATTTTAAGTATTCAAATTTCCGACAATTTTCTTTCAATTTCAAGGTGTGTTGAAAATGCATTTAAACCAAGAATCATATTGTATGCCCGATTTAGCGCTCTAATAGCGTATAATCGGGCATCTATACGCATTTATAAGCCCCGAAATTTATGGTTTTATGGATGCTATTATCTTAGCCGCAGCTGTGCGCCGTCTTTGTTGCATTGCATGTTGCTGTTTTCCAAAGTTGATGGGCAGGCACATAATTCATTTGGCTGCGTTTATTAGGTCTTTCGGATGCGGCTGCTGCTGTTATTTCTTTCTCGATTTTTTCCTGCTTTTACAGTGTGTTCCCATTCACACAAAAAAAAACAACACTTATTGTTGTCTTTTCCGAATATAATTCTTGGGGATGTTGCTGCAGCTTGGCTTTTATCAACATTGTTTTCAGGCCCTTCAAGTGCATTTTGAGTGCAGGCTACTTGGGCACTTAGCGCTAAAAACGCTTTCTTTATTTATTTCCTTTTCAATTTCTTTGTCATTTTAATGCACATGCCAAAGATTTTTGAATACCCAAACGCACACAGTGTCCATCAAAAGTCGTGCCGCACAGTGGGTCGTGATCAAACGGCGATGATATCATTCAATCCCAAAGACTGTGTGTTTATAAAGCCCAAGAAACACGTAAGTGTTACGTGATTGGGGAGTAAACAAATCGAATGTTCAAAATTATTTGGCAGCCATTTAAAATGTCGTTAAAGAATATGGGTCTTTAATAAAAAAAAAAATGTTCGCCATCCTTGGGAGTGTGTGCTGTGAAAAATAATTGGAATTCACACATATCATCTCTGTTAAAGATGGTATTTTCTTGCATTAAGTTGTTCGGAATTCCCCATAGTTACACTGTGCCTCGCTATCAAGAGTGAAAGTGTTCGTAATGCGTTGATTGCATTTTATGTGCGATAAGTTGCAGCTGCATTAATGCAACTTCTCCCTCACTTTACCACTTTTTCTCTCGCTTATTTGGTTGTCCTTTTGCTTAAGTTGACACATTTTATTTCCTTTCGTTTTATACTCTTGCTAGGGGTAACTCCTTTTTTAAAGTTGTCTTGAATTTAAGCCAGTATTTATGGTCTAATATGTTCTATATTTCCATATAATACTATAAATCTTATTTGTGTTGCATAACACATTTAATAATCCTTGTAATCTTAAACCCATAATAATATTAAAACATAACATGGTTGTTTTACTTATGAATATAATAGGATCTGTAAGATATTTAAAGACATTTATTATGACCAAGACAAGTAAGGTTAGAAATATAATATCTCGTTCTTTTATAATATAAGTTTCGATATATGACTAATTTTGATGTTATTTTTTCCTTAAGGGTATTCAAATCCCGGGTACCATTTTTGGGCGCCTTCCCTGGTCGTTTTCGGATTGTTTTTTTGCGTGTCGGGTTTGTTGAACTCTGGCCAGTTACCTTTTGGGGGCAGCGCTGGATTGTTTGTCATTTCTTTTTATCAGTTTTTTGCCATTTTCGGTTTTCACTTGGCACCACAGAAAGAGACAGAGCGAAAAGGGGGATATGGATATGGGTATGGTAAACAGAGACACGGATGATTTAGTGGCTCATTTCCAATATTTACCGGACTGTAACGTCCCCCCTCCCCTTTTCCCCTTTTCCTACATTTTCACCCCTTTCCGCTTTTCCCCACATTTTCCACAGTGTTTTTTGTGTCGTCGATTAACAGTAAATTTGTCATAATGAAGTGCAGCGTTGACTTTCACAGATCGCTTGTGGTCGCGTGCTCTATACACTTGACGAAACATTGTTTTGTTATGTTGCTATGGGAAATCATTGAGGCGCGGCCAATACAATTAACACCCACAACCGAGCGGGGAACTAGTTCATTAGCCGAACTAAACGCTCCTTTAGCAACACAATTGAATGGCCACAATGTGTGTGCAATTCAATTAGCAGAGCACTGGAAAAAATGCTATACTACTTAGTTGTTTGTAGATAAAATTAAAAGTAAAAGGAATAAAGATTCAAAAACATGAAACTACTATTTAAAATGAATTATTCAATTATTATTAATTTAATAACCATGATTATTAGTTACTAGTAAAATAAGAATATTTATAAAAAATTAATCTACTCTTCTATTTAGATGTTACATTTTAGTAGAAACACCTATTATATGGGCAACATATTTTTGGGTTATTAATTTTTTTTATTTTATTAATTACTAATTTTCATGTTTTATAAAGGCATTTTAAAATCCTGTTCGTTATTACTTTATTAATTACTTATTTTCATGTTTTATAAAGGCATTTAAATCCTGTTCGTTAGGAACCTAAATTATAAAGGCATTTAAATCCTGTTCGTTAGGAACCTAAAGAAAACTTAAAAATTTTAATAGAACTGTAATACGAACCCGCACAAATGATCAATGACATTTTCATATGATACTTTGTGGCGTCTGTTTCAATTCATTGGGGGTGTTCGCTCGCCTAATTAGCAAGTGGCCTTTATGACTCAGCCTTGGTAATTTATCCTGGGCCCTGACTAATTCCCATATTATATATCACTCACGAAAGTGTAATCAGTCGACAAGGCGTGGCTTTGGCAAAAAGGAAACAAAACACCAAATACATTTTAGTGAAAAACATATGGGAATCGCCCTGTCTTATCCCACCTTTTTACTTATAGTTGAGGTCAATAGAATAGTTACCAACCTGTTAAAGCAATAAATGATTTGGGAAAGGGAAGAGAATTTTAAGATTTAGTTATAAAATATAAATATGATTCCAAATGAAATGATAAAACATTATGATCCCAAATTGGCTTCGCATATTTATTATTCGCGCTTTATTGATTGAAGCAATTAGTGTTTATTATTTCTGATCACATTATAAACCATTTTATCAGTTTCTGATTAATTACGATTTTACTGGGCATTTGTTTTATTAATTTGACTACAAAGATGTGTGGTTTTTCCAATCCTTGCTGGAAATACCCTCTAATAAAGCCCTAAAACTCAACCAATATTTCCATTATCTTACGAGCAGTTGTCTTTGAACCCACGCCCACAACTTGGCGAGTCCCTCTGTCTAGTTGGCGGATATGTGTCACTGCTGATTATACAATTTACTTAACATTTTTCTTTGCGTGCGCTGGCTGGACGCACTGAAAATTTCTACATAAATATTTATTACACTCAAAGTTGCGAGTAATCGCAGACAAGCGAAAACTCAAAATTTGCTTTACGTGTTACAAATTTCAATTGACTGCGACAAAGTTGAAAACAACAAAAAAAAAGTAAATAAAACGACAACGAAGCCCAAGTTGAATGCGAACAACGACCGGCAAACAACCAGAAAAACAGCAGCAAAACCAAAAAAAAAACCACAACAACGTCAAGAGAAACGAAAAGTAACGCACTGACACCGATTGACACGCCAGGCGACAAAAGTGTTTGAAGTTTTTTATCTTAGGAATAACTCGACTTCCGAAAAATCGGTTCTTATCTGTTTTAGCCTATAGGGTTTGTATATTTAATAAAGCTATAATCAGTCATTTCTATGGATCTGAAATTTTTTTTATAATTTTCATTGAATTTTTTTTGTATTCTCAAAAAATGTTTTTATTTTGTTTAGCTTTTCAGGTTGGAACTTGGAACCTATTTAGGCTCAATTAAAAAATTATATTTTCGATCTGAACTATTTTTGGAAGTTGTTTACAGAATTCTGTGAACTTGGGAAATTTGACATTTCTAAATTAGACTTAGTACCTCCAGTCCATCTTAAGCTTCATATACATATTACATCTATAGCTCTTTGGAAACAGCATTTGTTGAAAGGATAGCTTTCCCAGTAATCCTAAAAGCTTCATATCTAACAAATAGTGATAGAAAATAATCTTATTTTATAGGCAACTCAGTTTCTATGTATAATGTTGAAATAAAATGAAAAAAGATAAAAAAGATGTAATGAATGATATGAAACATTTCATCTTAAAATAGTAATCTTCATTTGGAAAACATATTTTTTGAAACATTTCATCTTAAAATAGTAATCTTAAATGGGAAAACATTTTATTTTGAACATTTCATCTTAAAATAGTAATCTTTACTTGGAAAACATTTTTTTTGGAACATTTCATCTTAAAATAGTAATCTTCATTTGGAAAACATATTTTTTGAAGCATTTCATCTTAAAATAGTAATCTTACATAGATTTTGTTACCAACAATTCTATTCTTCAAAAATGCATCTACCACATTTTTTACCTTTGTAGGGTGTACGCTCATATAGTATCTATTGGATAGTTTTTTTTTTGCGGCCGTGCAACGGTAAACAACTATCTAGCATATCATCATCGGCATAGGCGCATTATTAATTTCTGTTCAATTGATTTCCTTTGCCTGTATTTGAACAGCTATTTCTTATTTCGACCTCCGCAGAGCAGAGGGGTTACTTCGGTTACTTATTGTGGGGTCTCATATGCATAAAGCGGTACGAGTATCTATCAAACAATGCTGATTAACATGTTTCGAATGCTGTTGACTCACGTTCAATCAGCGGGCGTTGTATTGTTGCCTTTTTATATGGTTTATTGTTGATGTTGATGTAATGCTGCCTTTGTTGTCGAGGTCGCGACACACTGAAAAAGTGGGTGGAATGGGTTAAATTGGTTGGGTCGTGGAACGGGGGAGGGGGGTTTTTGAACAACCATAGTTGCATTATCGCACGGCATTATTTGATATGCAAAAGCTAGGGTAAGTCCACTTGTCGTGACAAGCATACGAATTCATAGTTTTTGGACTCGAAAACCGGTTCAACGAAAGCGAAAAAAAAGTGACACAAATACTTAGTGTGTTTTCTCGGCCAGGTGACATTTGCCATTACGTCACTCAAACATTTTTCCCTCTAAAAGCCGGGACAAACAAAACTTGAAAAACTATAAACGCCGCTTAGCATTTTTCCCTCTTTCGAAGCTTTTCGCTGCTGCTAATGAACTTCATTTGCCGTAAATTGCCTTTAAATGACAGTGACTAAGCCCCGAATAGCGGCGCAAACATTGACGCTTGGTAAAAAGTAACAAAATGGATAAATAAACAAAAAAAAAACAAGGCAAAACGTTCATTAACAAAAATTTCGCGCGTTGTTTGTCATAATTATGATTGCCGCCTAAATTCTCTTCTGGGTTCGAAAAGAAGTAGAGAACCTACACAGGGAGAAAAATTTACCTCTATATTGGAAAATGTATAATATATATTATGCTTAACTTATATATTTTGTTGTTTTAAGTAGGAATAATTACATTTTTGCCAGTTTTTTCTTAAAGAAACCTGTTGCTTTTGACAATATAATATTTAATGTGTTTTGTAAAACTTGTATTTAAAGTACATACATTTTTTCCGAGTGTACAGGTGAAGGGTTAGCAAACATCGGTGACACCAAAAGTGAACCTGTAGAAAGTTGCTTGAGGTCAGGCGTGTGCGGTTCTGGTCTTTGATTTTTTACTGTCAGTAAAAATATTATTCAAACTTTAAAGTGCCTTTTAAGAACTTAAAATATTTATAGAAAATATTTTGGTTCTAAAAAAAGAAACAGTAGAAGTATTAGAGGTGTTAATTGTAGAGCTAAATAAACTCATGTCATTAATTGAGGTAAATACCTATTAAATCATAACAGTTGAGCTACCAATTTGGGTTAATTATCGAGGGAAGTTTCATTGTTTAATAAGGTTAATGACTGATAAATTTATACACCAGCCAAAAATGGGTTGTTTAATTAATTCATTTTTAACGTCAAGTCCAGAATTGTAAAGACATCTACTTAGCATAACCGAAAAACAGATTTTATGCAATCTGATCGTGTTGGCAATATTTCTTTAGCCAGCTGCACTTACACAAACTTGTAGATAATATTACGTAATGACAACTGTTTTATCATCGCGGGAAATAATAACAAAAGATGCAGTTTGTTCAGCTGGGTTTATTCTATTTAGTTCGATTTATCGGTTGATCGAGGAGTGCCACTACTTTCGAACAGACAACAAAAGTCTTTGTATGTCCAGCGATTAGTCATCGCCAGTAACTGATCGATAATACTACTTACTGACCACCGTATATAGGTACACTACAAGAAAACATCGGAACTCGGAACCCCTTAGAGAACTATAGTTTCTAGAAATATCCCTTAAAGTTTATTCAATAACCCCTAATACAATTTTATGTTGTAAAGGAAGTCCTAAACTTTTATTGTCGCATTTCCTTGTCTAATCGCGACTCAAACATTCATTATCTTGATGGAATCAGATTTATGTTCTACAAGTTATAACCTAACTGAAATGACAATTGCCACATAATTCACTCGCTGATATAATGGCTATTAAAAAACCAATTACGTTTAAATACCGTGTCCCTCTCTCAGGTATTTTTTGCGCTCATTTTCCCCATTATCTCTCTATAAGTTTACCCGTCGAGTGGTATTGCATTTAACCAAAAACTTTTTGATGCGTAAGCAATTTGTTAAAAGCGATTTTGGACTCTTGTGAATGGTGCGAAAAGGGTTGCCACGTCACGGGTGAAACCGGATATCAGGAGATGACTCAATTGAACCTTTTAACTATCAGTGCTTACATTAATTTATTTCAGTTTCCTTAAAAGATGATTCACTTTTGTATTTATTCCTTAAGTTATACTATTTTCAGAGATGATAAATAAATATATAAGGAATAATATTTTTAAAAAGAAAGTTTTAAGAATGAAATAAATTAATAAATTAAAAAAGAATATCAACATAATTCAACTTCAAACGGAATCCCTAAGTAAGTAATATCGCTTGGAGCATAAGTATCTTAAAGAGGAGTATTTTTTAGATCTCAATGAGTTGATTTAGTTAGATTGGATCCTTAAAGGACCTTCAATTGCCCTGCCCTTTTTGGCGACCTGGTAACCCTGAATTTTAAGAGAGCGGAAAATGAGAGCGAAATAATTAATATATCGGTGAAAGAAATGGAGCGAATGATGGAACTTATCAATTGCAGGAGAGAGTCAAAAAATCGTAAAAATAAACTTATTTTGTTAAATTTTTTTTCAATTTTCTGCAGATTTTGTATACATTTTACTTACATGTATGGAGTTTTACTGAGTGAGTAACTCAGCTGGTTTTTTGTGATTCAGGATGACGCGTTTTTAAAAAGGTGTTTTTTACTCTCTCTTTTTTCTCTCTCTCCCTTGTGTCTCTCTCTCTTACTGATAAGGAACCGTTCGATTAAAGTGCTTTTTTTTGCGTATGTTTTTTTTGTGATAAAAGAAAAGGCATAAATAGTCCGTTCCACTGAAATACTCAACTAGTACTCAACTTTAGCTCGTGGAAAGCAAATCAGCAAAAAAAAGAAGGAGAAAGAAAGAAAGAAAGGAGTTGTTTTATTTTAAATAAAAAAGAAAAAGCTCGAATCCTTGGCTCTCTCTTTGTTGCTCTCTCGCGTCGCTCTCTCTGGATCAGTTTAAGTTCTCTTTCTTCCTCTCGTGTTTGTGAGTGTGTGTGTGTACTACCTGTGTGAAAATCAATTAATATTTTGTTGTTTGTTTATTTTCGCAACGAAAACAAGAAGGAATTTAGTAAATAATAAAGTTAATTTCGCGAGCAAATATACCTTGGAATAATGGCCGATATTATCAACGTAGAGCAGCACCAAACCACCGAGGAGTTCAAGCAGAATCTCGAGGAGCTGATCCCCAACGTAGGTGGCGCCACTCAGGTGGCTACAGTGGATAGCCGCTAAGGCGAAGGGGCAAATGATTTATTAAAATAAATACAAGATAAGGGGAATGAAATCATTTTTTAAGTCTTATACCTTAAGAAGCTTACAGAAGTATTTATTAAAAAAAATTACTAAGAAGTGCTATTATTTTTGGAGCAAAGTCTTCTGTTGGTTATTCCAGAAAATAATTTTTTTTTAAATGATAATGATTGTTCTATGAATTTACTAGTGTCATATAAAAATTTGCATCATCTTTAAAAACTATCCAATTTTTTTTAACTAAAAATTGGTTTGGTCTTTCTAAAAATGTTGCCAAAATATAAGTTCAATTTTGATAGTTTTGTTGAAATAAAGAGGCGAACTGTATTTTTTTTACTCACAATTCACGTAATCACTCCCTCTCGATTTTGGTGTTTTTTTTTTCTTTTTTGTTCCTGCCCTATCATTTTTTTCTTGGGGCACTTTATGGCTTTTTAATCGATAACACCGACGACAGGTGACACGCATACCAATACCCATCAGCAGGGCCTTTACAGTGAACACCTCCGATAAAGAGCACGCGCCCCAACTGACCCATTGAAAACCCCCTTCCCCTATAAATATACTTATATAGGGAAAATCAAAATCACTTCCGTTCGATGTCAGTCATATGCATGTTGGCCAAAAATATTTCCCTGCTATCAGCCCATTCGATATTCCCTCTTTTGACCAAGGACAAACAGCACCATCGATGGCTTTTGCGGTTTTCCCCCCTCGAGAACTCGAGGACCGCCCATCATATCATTACCATATACGTAATCAAGTGCTGTTTTCGATTTTATGTTCCCTTTTTGGCGCACAGAAATTTATCTTATCGACAAACAGCAAAAGCGGAGCAATCAACGCACCACTACCAAACCGAGTTACCAACCAATGAGCCATAAATTCCACAGTCCAGTATATACGGCGATCACCCTGGCCCCTTTTCCCGTCTATTTTCCTAATTTCGCATACGCGAAATGGCACAAAATAGCGTACCTTTTATGAGACCGCCTGGCTAAATATTTGGTTTTTCCCTAAATTCGCATTTCGGTGTTGTTTCCCGGAAATTTGCAATATTTTGGAGGTCTTATGGAAACTAACAGTGATCACTATGGGTTGGGTAGTTGAATTATAGATCAAATTTTTCGCACAAAAGCATATGTATATGATATAAAATGGTATATACTTTCTCAATAAGGTAAGACATCAAAAAGTTCGGGATAAATTTGTTGGTTTCCAAAGAATTAATTAATTTATCATAATATTATTGAGTAAGGTTAGTTTTTAATAATTTCAGTAAGATAGTTTATACTGAAAATACCCGTTTGTCTTCCTTATAACAGTTTTTTATAACAATTTTAAGTGCTATAAATGCAAAAATCTTATTTCGAAGAGTTTAAATATTTTTGTAACAACCTTTACCAAAATCATATATTATTTTGATGAAATCTGAAATCTATAAAGCCCGCCAAAGTTCCTTCTTATCAAAGATATTTCCAGCATATTGACCAGTAATCTCATTCAACCTTTAAAAATGACTAATCAAATTTATGCTTGTGGTGAAACCGAAAAAATCAAGACTAAGTGGACTTAACGGTTTGATTAAATTGCTTTTATATAAGATTACTTAAACTTGCTAAAAACAAGAAAGGAAAACATTAGGACTAAAAATTGTATTTAAAACGGTTGCCTCTTAGTCATTTATTTATTTTTATAAGAAATATTTAAAAGATTTTTTTAATTAAGCGGTTAGCCTCTTAAGTATGTATTTTCAAACTGATTCATCGGGTGATTTACAAAATTTTGTTTAGGCTTTCACTTCTTTAGTTTTTTTCCAAGACTCTTCAATTACTGGGGTATTTTTTTGGGGCGCCCACTCACGCTTTTGAACTGTATAATTTGAAACGAGCAATTTTCGATAATCAGCGATATGTCAGTCAGGTGAAAGATAGTGCCCCTCTCGAGTTGGAAACTGAAAAGTGGAAACTAAATTCGATAAGACCGGCAAATAGACTGTTCTGCGATAAGGTTGCGGGAGATGGAAATACGATTTAGCATACTGAATTCCGCAGATAAAACAGGTGGGGGCATTGGAATGCGGCCGTGTGTTTGGCTATCGGATTTGATTGATGACTCACCGATCGATCGGGGCGATCGACGGACAACTTACTCATGACCGAGGATTACTCATAGATCTCTCCTCTTTCTCGCTTGATGTGCCCTCTCAAGTCATTTTCAGTTCCGAGAAGGCCAGGAAGCTAAATAATGAATAAGTGAAACTATTAAAAGGTCAACAGTTGTTCAAATAAAATTATCATTTCTTTTTTTTTAACTGAAACTGAAATGAATAATCACTGATTATCGCAATAGTCACTGCTACCATTTGTTTATTTATATTTAGTATGTTTCACAAGTTCTAAATAATCCTTTATCATTTTTGTTTTGGTGGTTTTTTTAAAATTTGAAATGAATAAGTCCTACAAATCTAATGTTTTATTTTGGGATATGTGAGATTATGACAGCTAATTTTAGAAATTTTATTATAAATTCCATATATGTAACATCCATACTAATAAAAACTTCTCTCCCTCTTCCAGTTGGATGCCAACAAGGATGGCTTCATCGACCTGCACGAGCTAAAGGATGCCCTCAATCAGGTGGGCTTCAAGCTGGCCGGCTACCAGGTGCGCGAGATGATTGATGAGTACAAGGGCAAGGGCAAACAGACCGCCTTCCAGGGCAAACTGAATCTGGAGGAGTTCGAGGCACTGTGCCTGGACCTGAAGAGCAAGGATGTGGCCAGCACATTCAAGACCGTCGTCTCCAAGAAGGAGAACCTGGAGACCCTTGGCGGCATGTCGAGCATCTCGTCCGAGGGCACCACCCATTCGGTGCGCCTCGAGGAGCAGCTGGCCTTCTCCGACTGGATCAACTCGAATCTGGGCCATGACAAGGATCTGCAGCATCTGCTGCCCATCGACAGCGAGGGCAAGCGATTGTATCTGAGCATCAAGGATGGTATTCTGCTGTGCAAAATCATCAACCACTCCTGCCCGGACACAATTGATGAGCGGGCGATCAATAAGAAGAACCTCACGGTCTACCGGGAGTTTGAGAATTTGACCCTGGCCTTGGTTTCCTCCCAGGCTATCGGTTGCAACATTGTGAACATCGATGCCCACGATCTGGCCAAGGGCAAGCCGCATCTGGTGCTGGGTCTCCTCTGGCAGATCATCCGCATCGGTCTGTTCAGCCACATCACTCTGGACAGCTGTCCAGGATTGGCTGGCCTTCTCTTTGACAACGAACGTCTCGAGGATCTGATGAAGATGTCGCCGGAGGCCATCCTCCTGCGATGGGTCAACCACCATTTGGAGCGTGCTGGCATCTCGAGGCGATGCACCAACTTCCAGTCGGACATCGTCGATTCCGAGATCTATTCGCATCTACTGAAGCAGATCGCCGGCAATGATGCCGACGTTAATCTGGATGCTCTGCGGGAGTCGGACCTGCAGTCGCGAGCAGAGATTATGTTGCAGCAGGCCGCCAAGCTCAACTGCCGCAGCTTCCTCACGCCGCAGGATGTCGTCAACGGCGTCTATAAACTCAATCTGGCCTTCGTCGCCAATCTTTTCAACAACCATCCGGGATTGGACAAGCCCGAGCAGATCGAGGGACTCGAGTCCATCGAGGAGACGCGCGAGGAGAAGAGTAAGTATTCAAATTAGTCGAATATTGTTTGATATATCTGATTAAGTAGTTTATCAACTGTCTATATAAGTACAAAAGTTGACAAATAGGGTTTTCAAATATTTTTTTATAATATTCATCATTAGTTAAATTACGAAATAAATAAAACAAGTGGAATGCTTTTTTTAAACCATTATAAAAAAGGTATTGATGAGGAAAAACCAGGCAACAATGTTTATTTTTAAAGAAGTACAGATATCAACGACCAAGGCATTAATTTATAACATAAATAAAGCACTTCCTATAAATATAAAGATAAATTTTATCAAAAAGCTCTAAACAGGAAGTGCAAGCCATAAAAACTGAGAAATTCGTAGTCAAGAGACCATTTATCAAAAGAGGGAAAGTTTAATCTATATATATAGAACCTAACTTTTGAGAAGTATTCCGAAGGTGTGTTATGTTCCAATATTTCTAAAAAGTTAACTTAAAGTTTAACAAGGATCTGTAATATTTAGTGTGTGGTTACCATTATTTACTAATTAATCCTTTTTCTCTTTTCCAGCCTACCGCAACTGGATGAACTCGATGGGCGTGGCGCCGCATGTGAACTGGCTGTACTCCGATTTGGCCGATGGTCTGGTCATCTTCCAGCTTTTCGATGTCATTAAGCCGGGCATCGTCAACTGGAGCCGGGTGCACAAGCGCTTCAGCCCGCTGCGCAAGTTCATGGAGAAGCTGGAGAACTGCAACTACGCGGTGGATCTGGGCAAGCAGCTGAAATTCTCGCTGGTCGGAATCGCTGGCCAGGATCTTAACGATGGAAATGCCACGCTGACGTTGGGTAGGCATTAAAATTCAATGGGGAAATGCAATGAGAGTCTAAATCCTTGAATTTCCACCTTCATAGAAGCTTTACTGGGATTCTTAGCTCTTTTGCTTTCCTAATTTAAATAAATACGCTAATTCTCAATGTATTTACTCTTACAGCCCTCATCTGGCAGCTAATGCGCGCCTACACCCTGTCCATTCTGTCCCGCCTGGCCAACACCGGCAACCCCATCATCGAGAAGGAGATCGTCCAGTGGGTCAACAACCGATTGACGGAGGCTGGCAAACAGTCGCATCTGCGTAACTTCAACGACCCGGCCATAGCCGATGGCAAGATCGTGATCGATCTGATTGATGCCATCAAGGAGGGCAGCATCAACTACGAGTTGGTGCGCACCAGCGGCACACAGGAGGTGAGTTCCGCAAACTATGGGTTTAATTGCCGGTAGATAACATACCATGGAGGCAATAAGTCCTGATATTAAGTTTAGATGGTAACCAGCAGAACTAACGCCTATCTAATCCGCAGGATAACCTGGCCAATGCCAAGTATGCCATCTCCATGGCCCGCAAGATCGGCGCCCGCGTCTACGCCCTGCCCGAGGACATCACCGAGGTGAAGCCCAAGATGGTGATGACCGTCTTCGCCTGCATGATGGCCCTCGACTACGTGCCCAACATGGACAGTGTGGACCAGAACAACCACAACAGCTCCGCCAACAACAGCAATTAGGCGCCACAGCCACAACTCAATTATACATAAACAAAAGGACGGAATTTTGATGGGGATGAAAAGTGGGAACTACGTATATTTTTCGTATTCGCTAATTACTAATAACTCTATTCGATTGCGTTCCTTCCTGCGCTACCAATACATTTTTTGTGTTTTTTTTTATTTCGATTACTTTTTGTAATTTTTTTTATTATATATTTATATATTATATACTTGAGTATGAGTTTTTCCCCCCCTATTGTAATTAAGCAAACAGATTTTAGAGTGTCGCGCATCTGTTTCCGAGCCCGGCGAGATGTTTCTTTATTAGTTTTGTTTAACAATTGTTTAATTATACAACTGTAACCTTATTTTATAAATAGAGGTTTTGCTTTTTCCGCTTTAAATCCTTAAACAAAAAAAAAGAATTAGGAAACGAAAGAAACAAAAGAAACAAAAACGAAGCGACAAAGTTTAACGTGCAAGATTAAGAGAGAATTATAATATTAACATTGCGACGAAAACAATGAAAACAATTAAATTTGTAATATATATACATATATATTTATATACGATTACGATATGCGCCTATATACATAATATATATTTACATAAATCGATATATTTTTGCATAAATACGTTGCCTGAAGGGGAGATAATGTACGAAGATCGGGTCCGGGAATATCCAGAAACAAAATAGATCGTGAAAAAAAACAGAGTAAATAATTTTGTATTTAATATATATTTTTTTGCAAATAATTGTAAGCCGCTTTTGTTTATGTTTTTTTCCAATGCGTGTGTTTGTTCTATTTCTTTTTACATATTTGTATAATTTTGCGTTTAAGTGCGTTAGAGCGAGGTGGCAATAGGTGGCGCCAACATGGCGTAGAAAGAGAGGGCAACAAACATTTTTTAGTGCAATGAGGCGACATACAAATCCAAGAGAAAAAACGAATTAAGAAAAAGATGAAGTAATACTATATGCATAATACAAGTAAAACAATAAAGTAAATCTAAAAAAAGACTAAACTGGTTTGTTTATCATTGAAATTATACTTGGAAAGTACAGAAAGGTTTGGTATGAGTATGGTAAATCCAGCCGTTCACTTTATTTGGGAAAACATTTTTTATATATTCCCCTAATACCCATTATATTTTTGACACAAGTTTTTTATTTTTAGAAACAATTACTTGCAAAAGATTCTTATCGTTCCCTTAGCATATTTATTTTATTTATACAATTGAAATGCGTTGGGCTTGTAGAAATCCCTAAAGCCTTAGCCGCTCATAAAAAGTTGTATTATATTAAGTGTTCATACCTTATGTGCTCTCATGTAAGCACCTACTTTTCTTGGAAATAATTGTACTAGAGATTTAAAAGCCGAAGTTTTTACGGCTATGCGTGTATAAAAACCATGTCGATAAGGACTTCTATAATAGATGTCTTTGGTATTTCGGACCCTCCATTTAATCGGACAGCTTATCAGATAAGACGCTTCTCACGTGGCAAAAAAAAATCGAGTGGAAATCCAATCGTCTTACATTTGACCAGCAATGATAACGCTGTACACCTAGAATTGAAGCGTTGAATGTCATTCATGGGAACCCTCGGATTCGAATGGCCGGTGATTGCAATTGGGACCAATAAAAATAGTGTCATTGCCAGTTGGCCGATCACTTAGTAAATTGATTTATGAAAAGAAAGTAAAAACTTCTCAAAAAGAATATGCCTAAGCAAAACTTAAAAATAACTTTAAATTAATTGCTTAATACAATGGAGTTAATAAATACTACTAAATAATCGTTGAAACAGTGGAATGGCATTATTAAATGATGAAAAAATGATAAAACTAACATTTTTTAAATATATTTATCAGGCAGCTACAAAAATCTCTTAAAACTCAAATTTAGTTTTATCTTTTTTATATATTTCTTTTTTAATTTTCAAGTTTCTTCTATTTTATTTATTTGTTAAGCCAAAAAGTAGGCAAAAGAAATGTTTAATTAATTTGTTTCAAGCTTAAGTTATATTCTAATAAAATATTCAGCCTAAAAATATAATTTAAAAACCACTTTTGGTAACCTATTGCCATAGGCCTTTAAGGCCATCCTTATCTCTTGATTATTTTGTTTTTCTTTATGTGGTTTCTTAAAGTATAGTGATAGATAAATTCGATGTCCGATTGATCAATAGGCTTAGGCGTTATCAGGGCGTCAATGTGACTAGCCCAAGTTATAATGGGCCTTAACCCTTTTTGTAACCATGGGCTATGTCTGCAATAAAAAAATACCTCTAACAATATAATTAAAAATCGAAAGCACTAAAATACATGAAATAACATGACTAAAGAAACCAGACTGTAGAGAAAAGTAAGGATATATTCATATATATATATTCATATGTATGAACGTATCAAATTTTTTTATGTGAAAGAGAAGACGGCAAATAAAGGGTTAAGGAACACAATCATATAAAAGGCCTACCTCAGAAACAGTAGCTAATAGTTTTGTAAAAAGAACGACAACATGAAGTACACCATTCTTTTCTTGGCTGTCTGCCTAGTCTGCGTAAGTTAGCAACTGGAAAACTAACATTAATTGCGTAATCATTAAAAATATTCAAACTACAGGTAAATGCATTGGTAGTGCCCTTTTCCAACGAGGATGCCTCGCAGGATCTGGTCGATATTACCGATGGAAATGTAGAGGACTTCCGTCTGTTCAACTCTGCCTACAGGATCTTGAAGGTCACCCTGCGTAGCCTCAAGGGATTCAATTGCATTATCAAGTGGGTGGAGGGCATTAAGGCCAGTGCTTTCCAGTTCAACGCGAGCGTGGTATCCTGTGGCGTTACCGCCAGCAAGGATGTGACCAACCTGATCAACGCCAATGCCCAGATCATCAGCACCTGCGACGACATCATCAATCTGAAGTCGAAGACTTGCGCCCTGGTGGAAGGCGAAGAGCCCAAGATTACCAACAGTTGCTTCTCCAAGACCCTGGCCAAGGTCTGGACCCTGAGAAAACAAGTTAAGAAGGCCGTCGCACTGGCCAAGAAGATCCCACAAACCGGACCAAACGCCGCCGTCTGCGTAAACGATGCACTCAACACCCTGATCGCCTACTACACCGAATTCCCCCAGAACATGATCAACTGCTCCAAGCTCACCTCTTAGAGGGTTTACTATCCAAAACCCATTTAAGCAAACAATAAAAAATTCGTGGCGAATACAACTTTAGTGCTTTAATTGTCTTCATTTAGTGGAAAATATTCTACTTCACTGCATAGCAATCTTAAATTCAATGCCACAATATATTTTACAATAGGGCATTTACTTAAAATGCCTATGTACTCCCAACATTCTGAATCATACAAATAAAAGTGGTTGTAAATACATATAAAGGTTCCTTAACCGATTTATATATATATAAATGCATATAGTTTCTTACAGTGGCGGATCCAGCATTTTGTTGTGGGGTAGTATATATAAACAAATTTGTTGAGTGGAATCCAAATATTTGTAATACGATTCATATTTTAATGGGGTATTACATTTATTTTTTTCGGTTCTAATTTTATTCCCCGCACATGGCTTCTTATATACTGCTTAGAACTTTGTGCACATTATCGCAAGATACATACTTGTGATAACTTATTAAAATTCCGTGTTGTTTGTGCCCTATCTTCAATATAATTGTGCAAGTGTCTGCATATATATTTGTGGAATTTCCAATTTCCTATCTATAGCTCCGCTAATGCCTTTCAGCCCAGCTGATCAATTAAACAATAAGACACTGTTCTGATAGGCCAAATCGATTTGCGTTTTTAATTTTGTTCTTTGTGTTCTTTAACCTTATAGAGGGTATTCAGGCGTGTGTTCATAAGCTTTAAGTTATGTTATATGTCAGTTCATATGCTCTAGATTAGACTAGTTGATATATTTTTCTTGTGCATGAAATTTTAATTTAATTTTACAATGGTATGGATTTTCATTAAAATACTGTACTAAATGTTTCTGGTGAAAAGAGTAAGGGGTATCTGATAGTCGGGGCAATCGGCTAATGCGTTTCTTCTCATTTTCATGTTTTGTAACCAACTGTTTGATTAGAGAAATTCTTCAGTTCCAACTTTCGAAGGTAAATTGCATCATATTTGTCTCTAGGCAATTGTTTGCTTACCTTAAACCTTTATATTTATTTTACCATGGTATGGATTTCCATAACTTTAATAAATATTTGTCTATATATTTATTATAATACCCATTTAAAAAATATTATTTAATATTTCATAAATTAAATTTTTTTAATAAGTAAATTCTTTATCTCCATTAGACAAAAGCTAGCGGCGCGAATTATTAAAAGTTCTAAAAGTTCTCCAACAAACGAAGCGTCTGTACTTTTTGTTTGCTACCATTATAATTAATTATAAACAAAAAATATAAAGTGAAACTTACTATCACACAAAATTGATAAAAATTTAAGTGTGACAAAAACAACATTTTCAAATAGATATGATTACTTTAACCTAGGACCGTCTATATTACATAGACAAGATGTTTAATAAGATAGAGTCTCTCAGTCGTTTAATAATTTTTAACAATTTCTTTGTTCTTGGTCAAGGTTATTCCCTAGTTCCAATTTAAGCACTTTATTATACGGAGATGGAGACTGGTAACTTTTCCAAGAGTTTTGTTTTGTGGTGACCTTTGAAATAAAATACTGGGAGCAACAGTCCACCAGCAATTGAGCAGGTGAAGCATCGAGAGTGTTTCCAAGATATGAGTATTCCTATCTGGGGGCGATCTGCCCCAACTACCACCTACTACTGGAAGAAGCCCCAAGCTAATCTGCCTATCTGGCATAGATAATGCCAATTAAGTTTCGGACTTTGGGTGGTGCGGCTTAATTAAACCATACATATCATTGGCATATTCATTTACGAAAGTATAAGTGCAAATCGGAGCAGCCGGATCGCCACTTAACTGATATGGCACCGGCGAATCTCCTATATAAACAAACCCCTCGGTTCGTTTACCAAACATTCACCAGTTAAACCATCCACCAGCAACATGAAAGTGATCAGCCTGTGCCTTCTCGTCGTGGCCTCGGCCAGCTTCCTCCTGACCACCGCCAACGTAAGTCACCCGGTTGCCAGGGAACTCTTCCAACAATACTTAAATAATACACAACTCAAGTGCGATCGTCTGAAAGTTGATAAAAACAAAGTGTGACAAAAACAAAATATTATATCTAAAGATATATTTTTTTATTTTTTTTTAAAACTATATTTCGGTGCCAAAAAAAATATTCCTAGAACTGGGATCTCCACATACATATATAATGTATGATTAATATTTGAAAAATCGAGTGTTTATGTTTTTAAAAATATACTATAAGTAATTCAGTTGGTATTGTGTATAAAATAAAAATTTTTAAGGGACTTAAAGTAAAGTTCATGTAGCTTACATTTTTTTTTTTTTAGAATTGGTTTAAGTTATTAAGTAAAAGTATTTGTATTATTAGTATTTTTGGAGCCAAATGAAATTTAACCTTTTTTTTTTAATATTGCCTCATGAAATGTTTAACCCAAACCTTTTTTCAGGCCAATGCCGTGGATGCCTTCGAGGACTTCGAGCACTACACCGATGCCGAGCTTGAGGAGATGATCGAAAACGAGTTGCTCGACCTGGACAACGACTATATGGGCGTCGAGGAGTTCGGCTTCATCCGAGAGGTCAGGAAGATTGTGTGGGCTGGCTACAAGGGCGTCAACGGCACCAAGTGCCTCGTCGAGGAGGTGGCCAATGTCCTGCTCGTCTGCACCAGGTACGTCGACGACCTGGCCACCTGCACCGGCAACATCCCGCGGGACGTTAAGCTGATGCTGAACAACGCCAAGCAGATGATCGTCATCAGCGACAGTATCATCCACCTGAACTCCAAGCTCTGCGCCGCTAAGAGCAGGAGCGTCGGCTCCGCCGTGATGAGCGCTGCCCATTGTTGCAAAAATTTGTCAGTCGCCACCATGAAACTCGCCTACCGCATTAACTTAATGCTTAAACTGGGCAATCATTTCCCCACAAAAACCGCCACCTGCTACACCGAAGCCACCAGCAACGTGGTCGCCGGCTGCAACGCCTTCTTGCCCAACTGCAAGACCTGCATCGCCAGCATGTCCTAAGCAATGTCAAAAGTTGGTAATAAAACCATGAGATTATAAGCAAAGCATACGAACTTCTTCTGATTTCGGGGGCATTCGGTATGGGGTCTGCCACAAATGCTATCGATCCCCATCACTTTAAGGAACATTTATTTTTTGACTCATTTTCGCATTTTTAATAAGGGGGTACATCGGTTATTTTTGGGACTCAGATTTTGGTCAAAAATACTCATTTTTTAGTGGTTTTTTAGTCGTAGTTTAGCCAAATCAAGGCATACAGCTAAAAGACCGACTGTTTTGAGCAGCTTGCTACAAATGCTAACGAGCCCTATCACTTTGAGGAACATTTATTTTTTGACCCATTTTCGAATTTTTTATAAGGGGGTACATCGGTTATTTTTGGGATTTAGATTTTGGTCAAAAATACACATTTTGTAGTGGGTTTTCAGTCGTAGCTTAGTCAAATCAAGGCGTACAGCTAAAAGACCGACTGTTTTGAGCAGCTTGCTACAAATGCTATCGATCCCTATCACTTTAAGGAACATTTATTTTTTGACCCATTTTCGCATTTTTTATAAGGGGGTACATCAGTTTTTATTGTAATTCAGATTTTGGTCAAAAATACCCATTTTGTAGTGGTTTTTCAGTCGTAGTTTAGCCAAATCAAGGCGTACAGCTAAAAGACCGACTGTTTTGAGCAGCTTGCTACAAATGCTATCGATCCCTATCACTTTAAGGAACATTTATTTTTTGACCCATTTTCGCATTTTTTATAAGGGGGTACATCAGTTTTTATTGTAATTCAGATTTTGGTCAAAAATACCCATTTTGTAGTGGTTTTTCAGTCGTAGTTTTGCCAAATCAAGGCGTACAGCTAAAAGACCGACTGTTTTGAGCAGCTTGCTACAAATGCAATCGAGCCCTATCACTTTGAGGAACATTTATTTTTTGACCCATTTTCGAATTTTTTATAAGGGGGTACATCGGTTATTTTTGGGATTTAGATTTTGGTCAAAAATACACATTTTGTAGTGGGTTTTCAGTCGTAGCTTAGTCAAATCAAGGCGTACAGCTAAAAGACCGACTGTTTTGAGCAGCTTGCTACAAATGCTATCGATCCCTATCACTTTAAGGAACATTTATTTTTTGACCCATTTTCGCATTTTTTATAAGGGGGTACATCAGTTTTTATTGTAATTCAGATTTTGGTCAAAAATACCCATTTTGTAGTGGTTTTTCAGTCGTAGTTTAGCCAAATCAAGGCGTACAGCTAAAAGACCGACTGTTTTGAGCAGCTTGCTACAAATGCAATCGAGCCCTATCACTTTGAGGAACATTTATTTTTTGACCCATTTTCGAATTTTTTATAAGGGGGTACATCGGTTATTTTTGGGATTTAGATTTTGGTCAAAAATACACATTTTGTAGTGGGTTTTCAGTCGTAGCTTAGTCAAATCAAGGCGTACAGCTAAAAGACCGACTGTTTTGAGCAGCTTGCTACAAATGCAATCGATCCCTATAACTTTAAGAAAAAAAAAATTAGGCTTTCTTATCCTGATATAAAAATATGAAATATCCTTTCTCGTTGAGTTCGTAAAAAAATAGGATTGATTCAAGCATAGACAAAATATTAACTGGAAATCGTTATTGGGGTATTTTTTAATTAAGAAACAACTCACTAGTTTTAAATTATATATATATTTATTGATTCGTTCGTTCGCTTGTTTATTTATAGATGTAATATGTATTTATGTAATTAATAATAATATTGTTTGAGCCGCGTATATAAAAACAAATAACAATAAAAAAATGCTTAACCAAGACAATTAAATTAATGCCATTACTTAGTAAATTCAAGCCGAGTCGCAAAAAAAATAATAAAATAATGAAGAGTAAAAATGATAAAAATACAACACCGAAATAGAACTTAAGGACAGCAGTTCAGATTAGATATATACGGTTGATTCGCCTTGCGATACTGCACCCTAGGAATAACAATATTCTTTTTGCCACGAAAAAAAAAACATCGAGTACAATTAGGCGTAATAATAGGGGGTTATGATAATGCATATAGTACAATGTAAGTAGCTACAACTTAGGCTTAGTTTTTATGGTTTATATTTAGGGTTTCTTTTTTTTTATAATTGCACATGCTTTAAGTTAATCAAAAAAAAAAACAAAAAAAAAATGCACCGCTTGGGAGTCGAGTGATAGGATGGGTTTTTGGGGTCACATATATGGGGGCTTAGATCAGGCTGAGGCGACTGTTGGTCTTGCGCAGCTGGGCGCGCCATGGAATGATGTTATCCTCTTCCTCCTCAGCGTGTCCCTGGCTGCCGTCTGATGATGGCTCGAGAAGCTCCTGGACTCCACCGACGCCACCGCCATTGCCGCCCTGCTCCAGATCCTGATCCTGATGAATGCCCTTTAGATCGCCATGGTTCTCCTTGTTGCCCAACTGGAGCTGCTGATGCTGTTGCTGTTGCTGCTGTTGATGCTGCTGTTGCTGCTGCTGCTGGAACTGGATCTGCTGGTAGTGCTGCTCCATGCCGGCCAGATTGATGTTGATGTTGTCGATGGACATGGCGCGGTTCTTCAGTCGCCAGGTGTCCGCCACCCGGTTGTTCTCCTCCACCTTGGGCGTGTAGATGGCCGCCCTAGAAGAAGGTCAGACAGTTGAGGCCAGGGGTCAGGAGACTCCCCACTAGCCGCACACCCACTTACTTCAGCTTGTTCTCCGTCTCCTCGCGCCGAGCCAATAGGTCCCGCTTCCATTGGGGAATCTGGGAGAGTCGGCGCGACTCCGCCTCCTGGGCCATGCGCTCCTCGAAATCCTTCTTGGCCCGCTCGGCCGCCTTCTTGGCCATCATCTGGCGCTTCCAGTCGGGTATGGCGTTGCCGGCCTGATCCCGTTCCGGTATCTGCAAGTAGATCTTTGTCCCGCCTCTTAGCCACCGATCGCTTGGATACCCCTCAGCTGGCATCAGCTGGCCAAAACTCACCTGGTCCACATAGTTGTTGCCCGAGAACTGCTTGGTGATCTCCATGTAATGCTCCGAGTCCACCCGATTGGCCATCTGCTGTTCCACCTTCATCTTCTTGATGCCGGGTATGTCCTTGGAGATCTTCAGCTCGGCAATTAGGTCGGACTTGAGATAGGTGTCCGTGCTGGAGGTCAGACACTGCATGCTCAGGCTGCGCGCGGGCATCTGGTAGGGCTTCGGCACCTTCTGTGTGTCCGTGCGGCGCAGCTGGAGCGGATTGGGATTGGAAACGGGTGATAAGTGATTACTATAGACTTGGTTTCTTCACTGAGTTAAATATAAGGGAGTGAAGTGATTGAAGAACAGGTTTTTACATGTGTTATATAGAATTTTCTAGGAATAGATCTGCATTTGTAAAGATCTAACTTTCTAAATGCCTACTATTTAAAACTTTAACAAACTTGTAAAGTCTTTTTACAAATTAAGATGTCTGAGATATATTATTTTAAGTACTGGGACACTTTTGTTAATTTGATGTGTGTGATTATGGATGGTCCTGGACGGATGGGACCTGGACGATCGCTCACCTGGACGCTGTTCAGATCCTGAATGGAGATGGCCGACAGTGGCTGGTGCTGCTTCCTAGAGGCCGTGTCCTGGCTGTTAGGCGCCGAACCGTGCGGCTTCTTGGGCTTGTGCGATTTGCCATTCATGGTGGCATCCTGGCCTCCTGCCCCGCCCATCGGCGGACCACCCATCGGAGGCTGCGGCGGCAACATTCCATGGGGCAGCGGTGGCGGCGGAGGAGGCAACGGCGGCTGCTCGCCCATTCCATGCAGCTGGTGGGGGTGGTGTGGATGTGGGTGCTGATGCGGATGGGGGTGGTGCGAATGTGGATGGGGATGTGATTGCGGATGCTGCGAGTGGAGCTGCGAGTGGTGCACCTGCTGCTGCTGGGCGATCTGTATCTGCATGTAGTCCTCCGTGTCCGTGGAGCTGTGGGTGAAAAATAACGAGGTGGATTAGAAAGAGATCTTTGCTTTCTTGACTTTCACTGGCAAACGGGAGGTGGGTGGTGTGTGGTAGTTAGTGAATAGTGGGCGGTGGGCGGACCTGCGCCAGGCGTGGCGTGTGCGCAGTATCATCTTCGGATTGCAACTGAGTTGCAGTGGCAGCTGCAACATCGCAACTGTGGCAAGAAAAGTGGCAGGCCGCAAAGTGGCACGCATAAAATTTCATGCACTCTTGAGCGGCAGAGGAAGTGGCGAATCTCTAAGCTAGGTGCTGCACATCTAGCTTTTTATATTGAGACAAGCTTAAGATATTTTTATGGTGAATTCTTTAGAGAGTGTAAGCCAATCCTTTAATAAAAACCTGGCTATACTATGCTTTGAATTAAATAAAAAGCAACCCATAAAACTGATACAAAGTAAAGTCCCTTAAAAATTATACGTTAAAAATTGAAGGGTTTATTCCTAATACTGTTAAATAATTAGCTCTTTTCAAAGAATATTTATGGGAGTTAATTTATAAATTTATAGATCCATTGAGCACAGATGAAACCTAGTTAGGAAACATACGTTTTTCCGTGAATTATTAACTTTAGTTAGATTTTCTTTAGCTATTTTCCCACTGGAAAAACCCCACAGCACTGGGATCTAGCCATCTGCTAGCTGCTAATTGCCCAGCGGCAGCCAACCGTCTTTGCAGCCATGTATATTATTTTATATGTTATTTTTTTCGGATTTTGGCTAATTGAGGCGAGGCAACTGTACTGCCGATACTAATTATAAAAAGCCGCTGCACGAGATGTTCAGCCAAATTAAATCGGCTGCCATGTGCTAATTGAAAGACGGAGGATGGAGGATATATATAGATATCTAGGGGGGATCTGGGGAGTCGGATGACTGGTGTCGGGTAATCTGGGGGATAACCACTCACCGGGCGGAGGATGGACACGAACGCTTGTCGATGCTGATGCTCTTGAGATACTCGGACGGCTTGATGAGATGCGTGACTCCGTCTTGTGATTTATTGGGAAAACTGGGCGGCACAAACGGCAGCACCAGCTGCTTGTTGACCAGATTGGGTCCACCGGTCCGCTGTCCGCCGGCCAAATGGGTTTCCCCATAGATCTGCTGCTGGGTGAGCTCGTAGTGGTCCTCGGCGGAGGAGCCACCTCCATACAGGCTGGGTGTGTACTGATGTGGCTGGCCAGTTGGCTGATAATGCGGCTGTTGATAGTTTCCATTCCCATTGCCATTTACATTGCTCCTCTGACCCTTGGGTCCCTCCGAATAGCCATAGAAATGGGCATTGTCTGCGGCTCTATTTCCATTTGCATTGCCATTGCCAGCATTTCCAGCTCCTCCGGATCGGGACTCCTCCGGATTGGCGGCACTAACGCCATTTGTGCTGCTGGCATTGAGCAGCTTGGCTTTCTTGTTCGCTGGAATTGAACCAATTTATTTATGAGTTTTGTGGGTTAGCAGTTATCAGTCTGACGCTGGTCATGCTAACTTGAGCAGCCAGCAAATAAAATACAGAAAAGACAGAAGAAAATCCGAAAACCCAACCACAATGGATCGCTGCGTAGGCGCCTTTCACCAGACGGAGATGTTTGAGGAGAGGGAGCCCCAGTTGCATATAAAAATACGAGCACTCGCACAACTAAATCAAATAAATTACATTTGGGCAGTAGAGTAACGGCAATGACTAAGAGGAGCTGCCTCAAGAAAGGGGAAATAAGTGCTAGATATAAAAACCAAATAGTAATATCATTTTCCATGTGTGAACTATCAGTTCTTCTTCAAAATGTATTATTTATATAAATATTTATTGTATCCAACTGAGTCTGCTCTACTGGTTTGTATTCATTATAATTCCTATTCGAAGAGCCTCGAAAAAGTTCCATGTGACGTGCGATAAGGGGCTAACTAAAGGGTGTTGGCGATTAGGAAAGTCTGCAAGAGATAAGCCTTCAAATATGTCGTCTTTGATCAAAGCCAAAAGTCCATAATTGTCTTGATAGGACCTAAATTAGACATTATTATTTAGAGATAAGTTAAGGAAAAACTCATAACTACACAGAAAAAATTTGTTGGATTAAGTAAACCAACTTTTATAGTAAATTTACCAAATCATATTTGCGTAATATATAGTTGGTTAAGAATTAAACAGTTTTTACTTTTAAACTAACCACAAAAATGGTTTCTTTTACCCAGCCTGTTATACGTTTTTTTTTCGATTACTGTAACTGACTGTAAATTAACCATTACATTTGTAACTATAATATTTTCCTCCGATGTGTTTATTTATAATTCAAAACTCATACTATACAATACTATATAATACTATACTATCCTCACATACTTTTACACTTTTCAATTAATTGGAATACACTAAGTGAAAACATTAATAAATAGTACTACTTTATTGTAGTAGCGGAATTGTAAACTTTTGGTGGTAATAATATTTGCGTAATTAAATCATTGATAAACCTGTGGTATTTTCAACCAATATTCGTTATAATAGACTGAACCATCTAACCAATAACTGTGAATGAACAGTAAAGTTGTTATACGTAACTTTTACTGTTGATTGAAGTTACTTTAACGGTCGACACATTTTTTCGTGTTAAAAATATTCATGAGCCCAATCCCAGATCCCAATTATGTTATCTAATGTTTTTCCTTATCGTTCCCCTTGACTTGGCTGAAATTTGATGGAAAGCTATCCATCAGCTTCCTGGGAAATCTCTTTGATTGCTGAATGATTATCCCCACACACGGAAAAGTAATACTCCCTCGCCTTCATCATCGTCGTCGTCGTGGGAGTATCCCCATAAAAATTGAATTAGCAGCGGTTTCCATCGAAATCACCGCGGGCCACCTCTTTGTGTCTCCTCATATTCAATTTCCAGGCAGCCGGTTAATTGGCCAGACCCCATCTAAACCCGATCGCAAAGAGTCCCCAACTTTCACGGCCTTTGGTAACCCGTTTCCATGGCGATCATTACGTGGTTCGCTGTTGAATTGGTGGTGCAGATTCATGGCTGCACTCTTATGGCCAAAACCACTAGCGATCGAGTCCATCCAGTTTGCATTGAATTTATTTTGTCCGATACGAAAACCAAAACGAACGGACGAAATGCGCATTTTTCCACATGTCCCCACACATTTTACATTTTATCTATTAATTTGTGCGGTGCAAAAAGCGGTTTGCACTTGTCAAGTTCGCGGTGAAATTCGAAATTGGAATTGATGTCCAGTTCGGTTTCGTTTGCTGTTTTACGAGTGCAATGCCTGATCGTCGTAAGTAAGATATACAGCTCTGTTCAAATCAATTTAAGTGCTTCGCATTAAAATGCAAACAAAATGGTTTTAAAGATGCATATATCAAAGGCCGTTTTGATTTTTTTTTTAAAGAAATGTCAGATTTGGTTATAAAAGAAATTGAATTGTATGCTTTAAAAAACCATAAGCATTAAGAGTATCCTTCAATGAAAGTAAAACTGAAAGCTATAAACTTGTCTCAGGATCATCTTACGGATTCATCATTTATAAAATATTTTTAGAAAGGATATTAAATATTTGCAGGTAATGCAAGATTATTTTTCACTCTATCAACAATATAATAAACATAAACAATGTTCTAATAATATTTTTTTTAATGAGCTTTTTGACAGGAATGCATCACTGGGATTTATTAAATTAAAAAAGAATCACTTTAAATGAATTTATATAATTATTTATATAGTTATAAAGTAAAATAACAATCTGAAGAACACTGAACAGAACTAAATAACTTATTTTGACAAGTACATAACGTTCATAGCTGGTTTATTCGATAGGTAAGTAAAATGGGATTCATAAACCCAATTAGAAGTTCACAACTTCAATTAAGCACACTTCACAAACTATATCCTTTTGATATTTTAGTAATCACTTACACCGAAAAATATCGAACCGATGGAAGCTGAGCGTGAAATAGTTCCTACGTGAATTCTTGTGCATCTTAACCGAGCCCAGCATGTTCATTGTGTGTTCACTGTACTTTCAAATCAGGCACATTATCAGATGTTTGGGCTAGCGCGATGGCCGATACTGATGGCCGAAAAGTCGGGGAAAAACCCTGAAAAGACGCGGCTCCCACTTCGGGTGACGATGTTGACTGGGCGAGCTCCGTTGGCAGCCTGAACTGGGTTCAAGCCATCGCCAAAGTTATTCACCCAAGACCAAGACGACTCCACGGCGAGAGAGACCGCTTCGCAAAAACACGTTCACTTTCGTGGGTAAAAGTTTTCGCAGTCTTCAGATCCACGAGCCGATTGCCAGGAGGAGGCGTGGCCCATGTGGGCGGTGGTGCGGGTGGTGGTTCGCCGGTCGCCAATTATTATGGCCAAATGTGTGGGACATTCGCGACTTGTGGCTGGCAAATTGCTTCCTCATTGCGAATGGGGGATGCCATGTGTCCAGTGCTTGTATATGGTATATACATTTTAGGCTCTTAAGGTCTCGAACCCATACCATACACAAGCACTGGACATATGGTATATACATTTTAGGCTTTAAAGGTCTCGAACCCAACGATAATGGTCCACAAACCTTTATATGATTCTGGTCTTAGAAATTGGCATATTGATAGGCCAAAC
Organism: Drosophila suzukii; assembly: GCF_043229965.1. Lineage (NCBI taxonomy): Eukaryota > Metazoa > Arthropoda > Insecta > Diptera > Drosophilidae > Drosophila > Drosophila suzukii. The sequence continues at coordinate 18,054,646 of NC_092084.1, forward strand.
ATTTTTTTTGGTACTTCTGAGAATGGATTTCCTATTTACCTGAACATATTTGCATTTATTATAATAACCCCAAAACCTGTTTATAATTCGGAGTATAAATGAAATGTTTAAATTTCGGTAAATACCAAATCCTTACAGTATCTGAAAACCTTAGCCCTTTTTCTTTATATGATACCATCCTGTGATTAGACAATGATTTTCATAGTATTACGTATTTATTCTTTAAACATTCGGTGGAATATGTATGAAATTCCATACCTAATTTTCCCCTAGTGTAGCTTATATCTCATGACTTATGCCTCATACGGCAGTCAAGTGGCTGGGATTGTTTTCATCGCTGGCACTTCCACTTTTTCACTTTTCCACCATGCAGCCCGACTTCCACTTCTTTGTTTTGGCCACATTTCCACGGATCTAGCCGCCTTATCGTGTGAACGTCGGCTCAATTAAAGCCTCTCTCCATTTCTCCTGCCTCATCGGACATAATGGGCAATTAACAAATGGAAAATCGCAGCCAACACATGTCAAACATGGCAGCTATCATTCGCATTTTTCAGTTTTTTTTATGCATATGGCAATTAAGTAGACTCGATATTTATTGTGTGATAATGAGGGTTATTGTTTTAACATTTTTGTAAATCGACTAGGAAAACGGCTATTTAGATATCTAAGTAATCATTAGCAATTGTATCCTTAAATCAGTACTGAAATATTTTGTAATAGATTTTTAAAAGCTTTGGAAACAGATCCATTAAGCTACCAGTGAGCCAAGTTTTATTTTTCCAAAAAGAGTTGTAAAATTTGATTAACAAAGATTTTCTTTTTAAGTCAATAAAAATGTAACTGCTGTTTGATTGATTTGTATACATTAAGAGAAATTTCACCTTGTCGTAAACTTATATCTAGGCAAACATACAAATCTCCTAATTAGCCATGTTTTCCAAATTCTCGACATTATATGTACAGCTTTGCTAACACGGCAATCACCACACTTTTGTTTGAGAGCCAACACTTCAATCAAGATGTAACCATTATCCCATCACATGGATAGCCATTGACTACTGTCCAGAGATCAGGTTCTCCTCGGGCAACTCGTTTCTGACGTTTCTCACTGCAGGGCACTGCCATTTTCCCCCATTTTACCTCACCACCCCAACTAAACATGACTGGCGAATTTCCCCTAATTGATCAATCAAAGCGGACTGTGGACAGTCACAAGCCACTGACGATGCGGAACCCCCTCGATATTCCCAGAGTTCAAAGACCTGGCAAACGGTTGTGGAACTTTAATTGATTAATCGCTATGGTGGAGGACATCGCCTCTTTTCGTCAGCTTCTTGATGCGATGACGGCACATTTTGGTCCTGGAGTAATTAATTCCCCCACTGCAATAATGACACAGGAATTTTGTGGCAGTTGGCTTACGGGGCTTTCCCTTAGATGACTTTTTACCACGGCCAGGAATTCGCTTCTTTTTGCCATTTTTGGCATTGGCCATTCCTAAGGTAATAATCGAAGGATTTGGCCAAATGGGAGCATCTGGCTCAGTCACTTTAACATTGGTAAGATGACTGTCCAAAAGATCGCGATCCTGTTGACATGTCTTCGTTGGGTCCAAGGAGTCAAGGAATAGTGTGAGATTCCCGACACTGTAAAAGATGTAGGTATTCTTCGTTTTGGGCTCAGTATCGTTTGGAGACTTCTCTGGCTGGTGGATGGGATCCTGCGAATCGCACAAGGTCAACGATTCGGAGTTACCACTCATCTTGATCCCTCCCGATGGTACTGTACTCCAAATCAAACCAATCTTGCCCAAAATGTATGAAACATACGAAAATTTAGAGTAATTTTTTTGGTAACCGAATGTAACACTGCTAGTATGATCTTTTCAAAGGTATAAGTCTATAAAAACTAACAATTTTATCAAAGGGTACTATAGGTAAAAAAATATTACGCTCTCGTTAGTACCAAATCAAACTAATCTCGCCCAAAACGTATGGAACTTATGAAAATTTAGAGAATTTTTTTTAAACCGAATGGAACACTTCAAGTATGAACCTCTCAGGGGTATAAGTCTAAAAAACTAACATATTTTTCGAGAGCTACTCTGGAGGCAAACATTTTTGTTTCTTCCAGATACCTAGACCATTTTTCTTTGGCTTAAGCATGCAAGCTATCATATTTAATTTACTATTGCAAATCAAGAACACATTAAAAATGTTCTCAAATAAATCCATTAAAATACAATGTAACCGCTAATGGTGAAAGCGAATTCTTTAGATTATTGCTAAAGAGCCCACTCGAATTAATGGGCATTCTGGTATCCCTTTAATAATTCAGTAAGCTCAATAAAAGTGCCAGCTAAGTGAATTTAAAGAGAGTGATATTTACGGGCTCCGTTTAAGAAGTACTTTTTTTTACTATATAAGACTTACCCGATATGGTGGACATGGTGCGATTGTGGTTGCCGCGCACCAGTTCCGATGGCCTCAAGCTCGGCTCCTCGACCACCTCGAGTCCCGAATCCGAGTCAACGGCTTCAGTGGCCACGGGATTGGGAGCTGGGACTGGAGGAGGAGCTGCACTACAAGCTCCACCAGGGTTGGTTTGAGCCTGGTTCGATCCGTAGACATTCTTGTTGTAGATGCTATTGTTGGCGTTCATGTTGTTCTGCTGTTCGGCGTTCAAGTTGTTGCGCTGCTGTTGAACGGGTGCCCTCAATGGAGGCGGCAATGGTGGTGGAGGTGGTCCATTAACTAAAGGATATTGAAAGTAATTCGAATTAATAATATAACATAACAATTCCATATATATTTTAGGTTTAAACAATTTTCTGATAACTTAACATTATATTAAGCATCTTGGAACTCTTAAACAAGTCCGAAGAATTATAATTCTTTTATTTTTAAATACATTTGAAAAATTCCCAATAATTTAGGGGGTGTTCAGACTCACCCACGGCCAAATTTTGCATGGGTGGCGCCGAGGAGACCCGCTTGAGATTCCTGCTGCTCTGATTTCCGCCGTTCATGTTGCCAATGTTGTTGATGTTGCTGATGCTGCCGCTGGTGTTGTTATTATTATTGTTGTTGGTCGAGGCATCCGCCAGATTGTTACGGATCATGGAGTTCTTGTGCGTCTGCTTGGTGCGCTCGGCCACATCCTCCGGCGGACAGACGCTCTCGTAGGTGTCGCTCTTGATGCCGCCGTTCAGAAGCTGGTTCTTAAGATTCACATTCTTCGCACTGTAGTTATCCTTCAGCGAGGACTCATACTTGCTGCTGTGCAATCCAATAATCGAATGCGATTTATTGCGATTCAGCAGGCTGTTATTGTTGTTATTGGTGAGTGCAATGTTGCTGCTGCTGTTGTTCATGTTGCTGCTGTTGTTCATGTTGCGCTTGTTGTTCAAGTGCTGCGGGATTAGATAAGTGTCAAATTAACGAATGCCTCAATTCCAAAGGCCTCGAAACTTACATGATTGCTGTACTGCAGCACAATGTCCGTGCTCCTGGTGGAACTGGCGCTGGCTGAACGCGAATGGGAGCCACTGTCCCTCGATCGCGAGCGCCCCACGTTGTATTTGTGTTGCTGCTGCTGCTGCTGTTGCTGTTGCACGGCCTGATGTTGCAGCTGCTGCTGCTGTTGCTGCTGCAACTGGTGTTGGTGTTGATGTTGCTGTTGCTGCTGGTGCTGCTTGCGCGACTCCTCGCGCACCAGATAGATATCCTCGTAGTCGTGATCCCCGCCGCCATTCTGATTGCTTGCCATCCCCTTGTGCGGCTTGTAGTTGTTGTTGTTCTTCATGTTGCCACTGGCGCTGATGTTGCTTATGTTGCTGCTGCTGCCATGGCGATTGAAGCTCTGGCTGCGCATCTGCTGCTGTTGCTTCGGCGAGTTGAAGCTGGACGAGATGGACACGGACTCGTCGGAGCCACTGCCCGCTCCACTGGAGCTGGAATGGACATCCGCCTGTATGGTCATGGCATTGCCCGCCTTCGACTGCAACAGCTGGTGGCCGTGGGCGTGACTCTTGCCATGCTGCTTCACACTGCTGCTGCAATCGGAGTCCACAAACAGATCGCGCACACGGTTGTAGATGATATCCTGCGGATCGTGCAGGAAGAAGGACTCCCCCGAGATGCTGCCATTCGGCGAGGGCGTATTGTACATTCCGCCATTTCGCATGGGATTCACATACAAGCCATCGTTGGGAAGCAGGGCGCCACCTCCACCACCTCCACCACCACCGCCGCCACCTCCACCTCCTCCTCCTCCGCCTCCCGAAGAACTGTTGCCGCCCGGATTGCCACCCAAAGAGGACGAACCATTGTATAGCTTCTCGGATGAACTCCTCGATTGCTGGGAGTACAGGGCATCGCTGTTCTTCCTCGATATTCCCAGGCCCATGCCCATGCCCATGCCCACGTTCATGCCCATGCCCATGCCCATGCCCAAGCCCATTGATGATCCTCCAGCTCCGCCTGCTATGGCCGGTGGATGCAAGTAGAAGGGCTCCACATCGGAGCTCAAAGTCGAGGAGGACTTGGACTTGATGGTATTACTGCGACTCGTCTGCTTCGAGGAGTTCGAGTTCGAGTTGCAGCTACTGCTCAGGTGTTGTTGCTGCTGCTGATGCTGCTGTTGTTGCTGCTGTTGATGTTGCTGGTGGTGCAGTTGCTGCTGCGACTTGTGTCGCTGCGAGCTGCCCTTGCCATTGTAGTCCACCGAGGTGCCATGCTGAACCAAGACATTCAGGCACTAGACAATACAAAGGGTATATATTCAACATGTTATTTTATTTTTGAAAATTACATTTTTCAAGATCGAAACCCACCTCAACCTGTTGATTTTCCGCGGCATCGTTGATGGGTGACTTGCCATATTTATCCAGGGATAGTTTAGCTCCATGATTGAGCAGCCAACGGACCACGGACAGGTGACCCCGGGAGGCGGCAAAGTGCAGGGGCGTGGCTCCATCGCCGTCCCTCAAATTGGGGTCCACACCTTGATCTTGGACCTTTGTGGGCGAAAAAAGGAAACCATATATAATGAATATGTTTATGTGAAAGAAATATGTTAGTTTGAAACATTGAACATCCACATTTTCTACCTCAATTGGTCTATAAATGTCTCTTTAGCAAGAAAAACTACAGCCACATCAATTGTAGCTAATCCATCTCAAAGCCTAAGTACTTCACTTGACTTGACGAGATGGTGAAGTATCTATTCCTCACTGTCCACTAAATTGAGAGGCTGGCAATTCCACTAACTCAACTCAATGTCTTTCAGCGGTTGAGTATCTTACAGACTGCGTTTGTGGAAAGTGGTTTGCCAGCCGTCAGGCGTTGTGGCTATAATGGAAACTATTTAGTTCAATTTAGAAAGGTGATTTTCCAGCGCCTCTGGCGATGATCTTGAAAATGCATTCTGGCCATTGTCAGCGCTTGGAAAACTGCGATCTTTGCATAAGCCACTCTCTCCGCTTCTTGGCTTCTCGGCTTCTAGTCTCCTTGGCCCATTGGCCTTCTCCTCCTCAATCGGACGCATTCCCCGATTGATAAATGGCACAGGTCTGGCGACAAACTGGCCGGGAATCCCGCTCGAGAACCCCGTTAAAGCCACCGAAACAGGACCCGCTGACACCAGCGAAAAGAAACGGGTTCAAAGCCACACTGAGCGAAATAGCTTGAAATTATGTGTTCTTAGTATAATAAAGAGGCATTAGTACTTTCATTTATAAGCACAAACTTTTGACCTTCAATTAAAATGCCTTATTATTTAAAATCTTATAAGAAAGATGTACGCATAACAATAATATCCTGAACCACTGATGAAATACGGTGAGCTTAAAGGTTAATCTTCAAATTAATCATGGATTCTTAATGAAATTCACAAACAAACCTTGAACTGTGCCTAACTCATACCATAGATACCATCGATTACATCCTTAATTCGTGTCGAGCTAAGGCCAAATAAAATGAAATATCTCTAAAAATATAAATGCCGTCTAATATTTCAAAGCAACTCCTAGGTAGAAAACATTATAATACAAATCCCATTTCTAAAGTAAGAAAATAATCGTATACCATAACATCTAGAGGGCCAAACTTAAAACATCCCTACTTCACAAAAATTATCATTATTATAATAACCACAAATCTTTAAAGATGAAGGGCAGTTACTATTATTTAAACCATAGCTGTATGTCTATCACTATGTCTTCTTTTAGCTATAACTCCAAAAATTAATTGGAGTTTGGGGTTCAAAAGATACACAATAGCACTTGTAAAAGGATATGCCTACCTAAAAAACCAAGAATCCATTCCTATGTTATTGATTTTTGAATTTCTTTTAAAGGTTCGAAGGGCCCAAGTACAATAAAAATACTTTTTAATTCAAAATAAAAGTTTTAAAAAATTTTTAAAATATATTTTCACTACTTTAAACCAATGTCTGTGTGTTTTGCAATCTCTCTAGCATGTTTTGTTAACTTAACAAGAATTTTGCAGCAGTGCAGGTGGCTCTGGCAATTGACCCGCATTGCCTGCCGCAGTTGGCCAAGCTAACCGAGTTGGCCAACCAAGTTGGCAGTTAACAGATCGGTTAAAGGCCGAAATTTAAGCGGAGCACTCACCATCCATTTGAGGCAATCCAAGCAGCCCATTTGTGAAGCGGCATGGATCGGTGCCATGCCGTCGCGTGCACGGACGTACAAAGAGCCGCCGGCCTCGAGCACCAGAAACTTGAGCACCTCCAAGTGGCCCTCCTGCGCCGCCAAGTAAACGGGCGTGACATCGTTGTCCATTTGCGTATTGGCGCTAGACGAAATAAAAAATCACACTCATTAGTTGTCAACCAATTAAGGGGGTAAAATATGGTGTTTCATGAACAAAAAGTTGCATCGAAATTGGCTAAAAGTGTTCTCATTTCGTACCCCTATATCATTGTATATATGGTATATACATATACGTATAACTGCAGTTAATCTCTAGAAACGCACTGGGTCACTGGAAAAATCTTCTCGGCCTTTTCCTCTTCTTTGACCGGTTTTCCACTCATTTTTTCATTGCGGAATATCATTGATCGATCGATTACAAAGAGTGGAGTGATAGGCAGAGATTAATCAACTCCACATCAATCGAATGGCAGTCTTTGGAGAATGTGTGGGAAAAGCTATTCACCAATTTGTCAAGGTGTTCAGAGCATTATATTCCCATTAAATATTGACTGCCATTGATCGGAATTGGGTAACAGATGTTGAGATTAGCTTGTTATCAATATGAATGCATTGTTACTTGCCATGAATTAGGAAATTTAATATGCTAAGCTAATTGCAGATGCATTGTACTAAAAGCTCGTATTAATAAGGGATTTTCTAGAGAAATTAAACATAAAAACGATTGCCTATACATATTTTAAATAGTGAGTTGTTCAAAGAGTTTCCTTTAACGATGGTGTTAATATTTTGAAAATAAAACCTTAGGGATTTTGGGTTTTTTGTTGTGAAGTAACTTCTTAAGTCCATTATTATTTTTTAAATCTTTTTCGAAAGCTTTCTCGTCGGTTTAAAACCATTTGTGACATGAAATAATAATAAGAAACCTCAACAGTGAAGACAAACTAATTAAGGTCGTTTTCACGTCCATATGTTAAACTAAAAGTAGGGGTTAGACTGAATATTACTACATGATTTATAGAAAATCTACTTCTAGTTAACCATGGAAACAAGAAAAAAAAACATTATATCTAAAATTAAAAAATTTATTTGATAATAATAATTCCGAAAATACGAGGTTCTTGAGATTCTGCCTTATAGACGTTCTTCGCACTACCCATCCCCAGTAAACCTATCCATAATCAGTGATCCCTTTGGTTTGCCCCACCTGACCACGCTGCGTCGGTTGTTCTGCTCCTTGCGCCCCACGCCGCTCATCATGGGTGTGGCCTCGTCATCCTCGTTGGAGTCCCGATCCTCCATGTCCTCATCCATCTGCTGACGCACCACCTCCACGGCTGCCTTGCGCTGGTGGTGCAGATGGTGGTGCGAATCCATTTGGTTGGGATGGGGATCCTTGGCGTGATGGTGGGGGTTCTGGTTCTGATTCTGATTCTGATTCTGGGACTGGCTCTGGTTCTGGCTCTCCTGTTCCTCACTCCTGCGATCCTGGGCCGCCTCCTCGATAAGGGTGGTGGTCTGTACCTCCTCGGTCTCCGATCCCGTGCTGCTGTGGACACTGCTGCTCAGTATGGCGGCCGTTACCTCCGTGGCGATGATCGTGTGGATGTCATTGTTCGACTTGGACTTCTGCTTGCTGCGGCGGTAGGAGGTCAGACTTGTGGTCATGCGGCCGAGGAGGCCCTTCTTAACGTTGATGGTGGAGAAGTAGCTGGCGGTGGAGGAGGAGGAGGGTGGTGGGTTGGTAGCTTTGGTGGCCAGGTGACTGGGTGGGTGTGTGTGTTTGAGTGGGTCTTTTGCTTTTGACATATGAATATCTTTTGTTTTTTTAAGGGTTCGAATGGCAGTGCGCTTGGTGCTCGTGTTTTTTTTGCTTTTTAGTGAACTTTAATCTATTCGCCTGGGCTTACCGTTCACGTTCGAAATTTCGCGTTTCACTTTCGTTTGTCACTTGATTTTATATTTTCCGGTTTATGTGTATCTTTGATTTTCCTTGTACCGTTAAGCACACACACACACACACGCACACACGAGAGTGTAATGAAAAAAAAAAGAGTTCGATTTATGGAACTGGTTGAGGAAAAATCACTTAAATGCCTTGATTTGCATAGCGAGTTTTTCGGTAGCAGTCTTTTGTTTTTCTTTTTTTTATGTCAGTTTTTATGGATCATATCAGTTGTGCCTGCTGAAACCGAAAGTCTGCATTATTCCGACAGCTCTCTGCGGTGTCTGGGCTGTGATTAAACCCCCGATGCTCGATCTGCTCGACAAACTTCTGCTTCTTGTTCGCCTATATCTTATATCTATACCATATATACGTATATGTATATAAATCTTTTTAGGTGAAATTAACGCTTAAAAGCGAAACAAAAACCGTCGAGGGGAGGAGGTTTCTCTTGGCGAGTAGTTACGCCTGACTCCCAGTCTAAAATCTGCACTTGTCTTGGCGTCCGCCACTTGTGTTGCTGCTGTACATGTTGCTCATGTTGCTGGTGTTGCTCGTGTTGCTGCTGCTGTTACCATTTAGTTTAGCTGGATTGGCCTGGCTTTCCACACGGCGCAACAGTGGGGCAAGAGTGGGTGTGGATCGCCTCATCTAACGGCAGAATTATAATGGCCACTGATCACAGGTATCACGGCAATTTAGCCATCGACAAAATTATAGGCCAACAAAAGGCATAAGTTTGGTCAAGCTTTTCAATCTGCCAATTGCCTAACAGCCAGCTGAGCACTGCCAGGAAAATCGTTAGCCAACTTCTTAATTTTTAATACTATTTATTTGTAAATGTATCTCTATATCTATCTCTATATCACTAATGTATCTTTATATCCACATAAGTACATATCACTAATGTATCTTTATATGTATCTCTTTTAATATTTTCAGGATCTCTTTACTTTTATTGGTGTTCTAGTTTTATCTAAACTTTTAACTTTTCGAATACCTTCAATGAATCTTTTATATATTATTTCTCCAGTAAATTACCTATTTTAATTTTTCAAAAAGAAGTTTCAGAAAAAAATGTTACTCTATTATATCTATCTTAAAAAGTTTATCCCCTTATTTTTGCTGTACATCTGCCTAAAACCTCTGTTTAATCCCCGGCCTTTAACCCATGTCCCACTGTGCTTTCTTCCCCTGAGCTCCAAAAGATTCGGTGGCCAAACGGAGGCGTCGGAGGCGACGATGATGATGGTTATATGGGTACGGATACTAGTATCTGTTCACTTAGTCAACTGGCTTACGACTTCATGGATATTGCGCACGGCAGCGGAGTTTGGCGGCTTTGGCTTTCTTCGTTCGACTTCGGACTACTTGTTACATTTTCCAGCTTTTCTCGCTTAGAAATGAATTGTAAACCAATTAAAGTTGATTTTTTCATCTTTATCCCCTTCTACCCCGGCTGTCTGTTTATTTTTCGTATCTTATGGCTTCTTTAGTAGGTGAAAATACAGTAAGAAATATATATACATATATATATTCCCAATTTTTTCCTCTTTTGCTGTCTTTTTTAGTTTTTTTTGTTTTGTTTTGCCCGTCTTGTTTCTCTCTATTTGCAATTTAATAATTATTTTTTAATTTATTTAATGTGTCTGGGGGGCCGAGCAGAAAATGGAATTAAAAAGCGAAATAATTGAGGCGAAGCAGGAGCCTCGTTAGAAATGCCAGTTGACAGTTATAGACTCGTTTATTTAATTGAACATTTGCGTGCTCGAATCCCAATGATGGACGATCAACAGTCGGCGATCCACAATCAAGCCTCGTCGATTGTCCATCGCTGAGCGAATGCAGAATGAAAGCCACGCGAGTGACACAAATGGACCCCAGGGAGATAGAAAGATACAAAGATACAGATGCCAAGTTGAAGATTGTCTTTCGCAGCGATTAGTGGAAATCTACAAGTGATTTCCCCCGCAAATGTGGGCAGTAAGTGCCGCTTCCCGATTTGGTTACCATGAGAATTAGCACGCCTTCTAAGGGTTCTTTCAATGGGTTCTATACTATGAGCTTCAGCACAAAGTAATTTCTATCTATCCGAATATATCTACCACTTTTGTAGTTAATTCTAGATGTTTTAAGAACGAGTGGCAGTTATTTCACAGCCAATTCTAAATTTTTAAATTTGCATATGCTACAATATCCTACTTTTGTTTGATATTATACTTTATAATGCCTATCAATTATATTAGAGTTTATCTTTAAGGGTTCGCTTTTTTTGTATTTGGTCCTTGATTAGAATAAATGGTAAATTTAAAATGAACGGTTCTGTGATATTTTCATTCTGTATAATATCAAAGCATTTCTTTTATCCTCTACCAGGTAAACTTGTAATATATTCCATGAATTTGAACCATATAGTTTAATAATTATCCATATAATAGATTTAATCATGGCAATTTCTGATGAGCTGTAGTTATCAATCCATGTGAGGTGTTCTTTTTAACACAGTCCAGTTTTTTTTATGAAATATTCATAGTTTTAGACCAAGCACAAGCACTAACAACTGGACATAATATATTTGTTCTAAAGCATTCGATTCATTTGGTTCCGCACTCAAACACACACTGGCAAAAAAAAACATAAAACAATATATAGACAAGGTTAGCTTGGCATCCTTGGCGTCCCGGTGGCCAATTGATTTCCTCGCTGCCTCGGCCAATCGATTTGTGGCAACTGAATAATGTTGGCCAAAAGCAGCCGTGGCTACCTTTTCATGGTTGCGGTCGCTGCGGCTGCTGCTGCTGCGGATGTTGCTGTTGGCTTGGGCATTAAGCCAAATGTTGTGGCTACTGTTTGCGGGGCGAAGATAAAGATACAGATGATGTTGCTGCTGTTGTGCCTTGCAGTTCTTTGGTACACTGAAACTGTTAATTAATTCGCGTTCCGATTCGTTAACTGCATTTGAAATACTTTGAAGCGCGAAATTTTGTTTGCCGTTGCTAGTGTGGCTAATGTTGCTCGTGTTGCTGATGTTGCTCGTGTTGCTGGTGTTGCCGATGTTGCTGGTGTTGCTGGTGCTGTTGTTGATGTTGCTGCTGCTGCCTGACCAACGGACAGTCGCGGGGGCGGGGGCGTGGCCGTGCTGCTGCATCGAGCTTCAAAACGAAACCGCACTAAATCCACCATTGAAATCAAAATTCAAATTCATTCTATGGCCGCATGTTGCTGCTGCTGTTGCTGCTGCGCATAACGGTTGCTGCTGGTAAACGGTAACAACTTTAACACCAACTATCACTCTATGCATATACATATAATATGTATGCTCTATAAGACCGAGGAGTCGAGTAGCCCACGAACGAAAGCACCGTTCGCCTCGAGTAGCCAAACGCGAATAGCCAGCACCACCGAACGCCAAGCGCCATCGAGTGGCCACCGCGAACCACAACCACTGGTGGTGGTGGTGCTGCTTCCTCCTCCTCTGCGTCTGCTTCTTCTGCTCTTTTTCCTCTTTTGGTGGGCGGCGAAGGGGGCGTGGCGGGGGCAAACCAGATAGCTCAACACCGAGCTGTCGCCATACGCAATATTATCAAATGGCCAGCGGCGAGGGCGGATAGACAGGTCAACGTTAGTCACACGGAAATAAGTACCATTTTCATTGTTACGCCTCATGAAAATGAAAATGATATATAATACATTCGAGCCCAAAAGGTTTTCCCACGAAATGTCCTTACTTTCTAAATTGTAATAGTCATTTCCCTGTGAATTTAGCAATAAATTCTGTTAAGCGAATTTCAGGATCCCATAAAAATATTATTCATAAACGACGACAATAGCTAAATGTATTTAGCGCCCTTTACATAATAAGGATAGATTCGTCCTTTAGTTGTATGTGACCTAGGTGTTTTCCCATTTTTTCTTGAAAGGCTCAACATTTTTGAGTTTCCCTGAGACTAAAAGTATTCAAATCAAATGTTTTATGCAGAAATATGCATCTGTTGAACACAATGTATAGGTATTTATGTATTAAATAATTATAAACCATATGTACAACCATTTTAATAGATTTTGATGATTAATAAATTTTAGAAACCTTTTTTTTAAGTATTTGAAAAACTTTAAATAATTTAATGTATGTAATTTGTAAAAAGAAACCAATGGATCTGCCCTCGCTTCCTCTTTGCAGTATTAACACAAGAAGCAACAGCTGTCTTCATCGAGGTGTCTTTGTGGGCAAAACTATCAAACGGTTTGTGACGAGGGCGGGTTGAAATGTTAGCAAATATAAAATATATAAATATAAATCACAACAAATGTAACACATTCAAAATAGTAGATTTTGATTTTCTATTTCAATAATTATCTATAATTTGAAAAATATTCATTCGCAAATATAATGTTCTGAGGATATTAAATACAAATTTTTAAATCAGAATATGTTTACTTCTCTGATAAATCGGATTTAAAATTAAAGCAAATTATGAACGACTATTCCAAAATGTTGTTTTATTGCATATTACTAATATTTGCCATATACCTAACGTATATTATTTTGAACGAATTATATTTAAGCACTGATAGTAGATATAATCGTTTGGACGTTTCATATTAAATTATGCTTAGAACATTCCCTTATTTCAAAATGCAATAAAAAAATGTTATTCTAATACTATAATTCTAAAAGTTTAGTCTCATGTGTGGATCTGCCCTCGCTTTCATCTCTCGCTGCTTTCTGTGTCGCTGTGTCAGTTGTCATGTCAATTGATCTGCCTTGCCGCTTGGTAAATATGAATTTAAGTGGCGACGGAGAGGAGCGATGAGAAGGCTGGCGGGGATCAGGCTGAGGCACTGATTCTGACTGCGATTCTGACTACGATTCTGATTCCTTGGCCACCAGTCCGAAGTTGCTCCACTTCGAGGCAAGTGGGGAAAACTCGTTGCAACGGTGCTTTGTGAGGCTGTGAGTTTTCCAGTTTGACTTCAATTGAAAATAGCACACGATAGAACCAAAACTGGCCTGGCCTGGACTCGATTGGATTGGATTGGACTGGATGGGATGGAGTGGCCGGGGAAGATGAAGTGCATCTCGCTTGGCTGGCTCGCCTTGGCCACTTGGATTCCCATTCCTATCTCCCAATTCCCAATTAAATGAATCAGCTTTGAACGCGTGCTGCTGTTGGGGCACAGGAATTTAGGTGAATCAAACACTGGCCACGGATCGCTAACCCACTTGGCGTTTAGTTGTTCCAAGTTTTTCCAAGATTTTCCTTGTTTCGCCAAGTTTTCCCTGCCTTTCCTAGTTTTCCCCCACTCACCACCTTCATTCTTTCTACTTTGTTGGATGAGCTAATAAGTTTTAATTAGTGCATTAAATGGACTGCTCCCAGCACAGCGGGTAGATAATAATTTCTCAAATCAACTACTTCGTTGATTCAGTTTATGATAATCAGATCGTTACCGAGGCATTAGACACTTGAACGCTTGCATTGAAATTACTATTAAATCTGGGCTCTAAATGGATCAAATTAAATGAACGCTAGAGTAATTGTACATTTCTAACATGGAAATTTACAGAACTGCTTATTAAATAAATTATTCACATTATCAAAGATAAACCTCTATAACCAATTAAAAAATAATTTTTGTTAAGGATGAAGGTATGTTATTAAACGTTCTTTGGTGCTTCTTAATATGATATTTGATACCATGTGAAATGCAAAATGTTCTAACCCAATGTTACATATTTTTAATCAATTTTGGTTTGATTTAAAAAAATGTAAAACCCTTAATTCATTCATGTTACGATATTCTTATATTTTTCTGTGGGTAACTCAAATTACGTAAATAGAACATTAAGTTAAAATGCGTTTAAAATAAATTAGATGGTTGTGGTCATTTCCACAAATAATAAGCCACTTGTTTTGGATCTAACACTTATCTAAACAGATAAAAAAAACACCTAATGAGAATAATTGTCGCAAGTAAATGGAAAGAAACCGCATCGAATGGAAATGCACACAGATCGAGGAAATAATAAAACACAAACTAGAGCCCGCCATCGATCGTCGATCGATTTCCCCGACACATAAACACAAAGAACGGCTGAAAAGAGCTTTCACCCCGCACTCGCAATCCCAATGCAACTTTTGGCCATCATCCACTGGGGGACAGGTGCTCATCCACTTACCAAATATCCACGGATGCGGCGACCAGCAGTTGGACGCAATCGAGGCAGCCACGAGCGGCGGCATAGTGGAGGGCCAGTGCTCCTCCGTTGGGTCTTTCGCTGCCGGAAACGCTCCCCGGATGGTGCATCTGGCCCATTTGGGCCATGTTGCCCAGATTCATCATACCGCCCACACCGCCCAGGTAGGAATCCAGCTGGTGGGCGTGCATTCTGCTCGGATTAATGTTGCCGCTGTGGTTTTGATTGCTGTGCAGCAGCTTATTGTTCAGCTGCAGATTGTTTAGTTTGTTGCTGTGGTTCAGGTGCAGATTCGAATTGAGCGCATAATCGTTTATGGTTCTGCAAGAGAGCAAGAAAGAAACACATATTTTAAAATGGGTTATTTAAGTAACATTTTATATTAACTGTGGGTAAGAAACTTATTAAGTAACGTATTAAATTTAAGCCTGAAATTATGTGGGAATAAGTGAAATTGTATCAAGATTTCAAACATCTTTAAATGCTTTTCATAAATATTTTAAAACTATTTAGGTTTTTACCGAAGCCATATTTATAATTACACTGCAAAAACCCACTTTCTCAAAAAAAATATTGCCTACTTTTGGGCTGCTCTGTAACAGAAATCGAAGTCAACTTTTCTGCAGGCAAAACGAAAGACTTAAGACACAAACTTGAAGAAAAATTAATTGACAGGCCCGTTTTTTGTGCATATGGTGATTTTAAAAGTAAATTTCAAACCTATATAACGTTCTATTGAAAACTAACTTAATTAAATATTAAACTTAATTAATAAAATAATAAAAATTAATTGACAGGCCCGTTTCTTGTGCATATGGTGATTTTAAAAGTAAATTTCAAACCTATATAACGTTCTATTGAAAACTAACTTAATTAAATATTAAACTTAATTAATAAAATAATAAAAATTAATTGACAGGCCCGTTTCTTGTGCATATGGTGATTTTAAAAGTAAATTTCAAACCTATATAACGTTCTATTGAAAACTAACTTTCAAAAGTGTCAAAAAGAATTTAATAAATGATTTAAGGTAATATTTACATTTACTTAATGAATACCTCAAGATAATAAAGAACTTGTTGTTCAGTATGGAGAATTAACTTTTGTCAACAATATACATATACACTTTAATTGGAAAATCTTCATAAATAAAATCTTCATTACTAAAACTATTGCACTTAATGGATTAAGTAAATCTGGTAGGCACTGTATTTCTCTTGGAATAGTCTGAGAAAAACAATTTCTAATTTTGCTTTGCTTAAACATAGCAAAATAATTAATTTTCCCTTGATAGCCATTTGGGCACACCTCGTAATTAATTAATTAATTGGCCAGGGGAAGTGCTGGCAATTAATTTTGATGGCATCTATCTGCGCATCCTCGGCTGCACTTGGATTCACTGGGTGCCCTTTTCCGAATCACTAAACCAGGTCAAGTCTACTGGCTGACTCACCTGATTGCCATTTCCGCGGAAACAACAAAACAATCATAATGATAGTCATAATCTAAGCTAAAGGAAACAATACACACGGCGACAAATTAATTGAAAGCTGAGAAGCAACGCCGGCAGCATTAAAATGCGAAAATACCGGGCATTTGTGGCTGAATCTCGTTTGTCGCTGCTTTCCACCTGTGGCAACATAAAGAAACAGAAAGCCGCGAAGACGACACTTTCTTCCAGTTTATTGCATCAACGGCGGCATCGTCGAATGGCAAATGAAAAATGGAAACGGGCCGGTAGCAGGTGTCAACAAAACAGGGCAGGTGCCACAAACCCACGAAACCCCAGAAAAGCCACAAAAACCACAAAGCCAACAAAGCTAAACAAATCTGACAAAACCCACAAACATTCGGCTGAGAAAAAAAAGTGAAATAAGCGATTTGGCAACAGCATTGCAGGCCAGTTGGTCAACAAAAGTGGCAAAGGGGGTTAAGAAAATTATGATCTTTAAGGGTGTTAAGAGGTGCGAACCTTTTTTTTTGGGGTCCACCAGATCTCTAGTTGGTGATATAATTTGAAAAGCCAACAAATGCTCATTTTTTAATTAATAATACATTCCCTAGATTTGTAATGCGTGACAAATCATTTCAATGCATTTCCCTAACCAATTAAATATGTAACTTTAATTTAATGGCATTTTAAACGAATTTATTTATTGCTTCGTGCAACTATTTGAAAAATGTATCTACTCAATGCCTCTATATACAATCTATTTTGGGTTAAAATATTAATGAATAAACAAGAGCAGCCAAGCGAATAAAACAGTAATTTAAGTAGCAAAATTAATACACTTTCAAGGAATTATTTATAAAGGTAATTATTCGATACTAAATAATAAATGGATTGTAAGGAGACTATCAAGTAAAAAAGTTATTTACCTGATTGAAAAATTTTGAATCTTTATAAACCTAATAGTTGTAAATTATTATGATATTTATTATTTTAATCTATCGATTATAATATTTTTTAAGCATTTCACATTTGAGCAGACACAATCCAAACAAATTCATAAATCGATTATGTAGTTATGAAGATATCTGAGTAAAGAAATATTGGAGAGGAAGGGGATTGTCCGAGTCGAAAGCTTGGAAAAGGTGGAAGAACCGAGAACGGAAGAAACTAATCATTTAAGAAATTAAACTCGTAGAGATCTGTTGTTTTTTGTGGAATGGGAAAGCCGGAAAGTTGGTGGGAAATTTACATGTGGCTTTTGATGGGAGCTAACCAATAGTTCGCACAAAAATTCGATAGATAGATACATATATAAATAAATAAATAAAAATGTGGCTTAATGGCAGGTGCGTTTTGATGTTAGAATCGATTTACATTTAAAGTCTCATTAAATGTTGCTGTCAATGAAAAATTGAAATATATCATTGTAAAATGATATTGATATTTCAACACAAAACAAATGTTTTCTTTGGTTTAAATATGGCAATCATGAAAAGCTTTAAAAATATGTAAGTTATGTAAATTTTGTGTTGCCTAAAGAAAATTTCAAGAAATTCATTCACACTTAATAAGTATTATTTCATTATAGACTTCCAAGAATTTTCACATTAACTTTGCTGCACTCTCAAAAAAATGTTTAAATTGTATGCACTCCAGTTTTATATTTTGCAATATTTTTATATTTTTGTTTTGTTTTTCTTATCGACACCCCACTGTGACTAATTGACTTTGGCGCGCGTATATTTTTATGCCTAATTTTTGTGTTCTAGTTTGTTGTTTAGCTTGTGGCGATTTCTTTTACCTCAATTTGATGGCAATGTCGCGGCACTTGACGCATGGCACCTGGCCGGATTCCTTGGCCGGCGCTGCTGCACTGCCTCCCTTTTCCGGCGGGGCTATTGTGGCATACTGGGCCTCCTCGGGATTCTCCCTATCCTTCTCCTCCTCCGGCCTGTCATCCGCCTCAGTTTCGCTGGCAAAGTCCACCACCAGTTCCTCTTTGGACTCCTGGCTGGTCATTTGCCTCCGGCTGAAGTAGCCCACATGCTGATCCACTCCAGCATTGGCATCCAGCAGGATGCGCTCGTAGGCGGCGCTCTCATTCTCGGAGAGGGCAAACCGCTGCTCGAACACCCGGATGGGCAGAGCACTCTTTCGCAGGACCTCCATCCGCTTGTGCCGCAGTTCGATGGAGAAGATCAGGCGGACGCGAACCAATCGCCGGAGACCCTGATGCGTGGACCTGGCGCGTTGTAGCCTCCTGCGCTGTTGCCTCAGCTCCAATTTCTCTAAACCCTTAAGGGATTTGGGATCCACTAGGCCGTGATTGTAATCCGCCACAGAGGTGAGATCCAAAGCCGATCGGGTACGACGCCAGGGCACCAAATCGAAGTGGGCACCCGCCCAGGGATGAAAGTTCACCTGACTGACGTTGGTGCTGCGATCCTGCTTCAAAATCCAATCCGATTGCTGCTCCTTGGTGAACCGGACGTGATCATTACGGGCCGCTGCCTGCGGCTTATGGCGTTTATATCGCGGCACTAGCGTGGCCTCCAACATCCGGGCATCCAGACCGTAATCCCGACGCAGCTGCTCCAGTTCCCTGCTGCTGGCCGTAAACTGAGCACCGTTCCACACGATCACCGGCGCACAACTGGCCATTGGATTCTATTTTTTTGTTGTGGTTCTACGAATGTATTGTGTGTGTTTGTTCCCACCCCGAAAGTTCTTTCTTCTGACTTTTTAGTTGGCCGAAAAGCCGCTCGTTTTCCGGTTTCCGCTCGGCAATGTCGCGTTTGTCGCGTCCGCGCTCCGTGACGCCGGCGACGCAAATGTTGGCTGGCCAAAACAAAAAATATACACAAACTCCGAATCCGCAGTCGATTCCTATGCAAAAACGTTGCGCCAACTGCGCTGCCAACAAACGCCACTCATGATTAAGAGTTTTCTGTTTTCAGTTTTCTGTTATTGTTATTGTTATTGTGATTATGGGCTGTTTTGTTGGTGCTGCCACTTGTGAGTGTTGCTGCTTTGTTGGCTGATTTTGCAGCTTGTTGCTGCTGTTACACGAGAAAAAACTGGGCTGTCCTTTTCAATTAATCTATCTTTCTACATGCAAAACTTAAAAAATACATTTTAAATAAATCTTTTCTTTTGCAAATATTACTTTGATTTTTTATATTTCCATTTTACATTACTTTTAATGATAGCGTTTAATATAACATAATTATTCGCTAACTTAAAAATGTATGACTAATTTGCACAGAGAGTTTTTCAATGTGTGTTTGACGACCGCTGTTGTACACTGTGTGTATGGCGGCAGGGAAAGAGCAGGGCTATTCCCTATGCCCGCTTAATGGTTATAAACATTTTCTTTTTAAGACTTTCGAAATTTTTTACGTTTTTACAAATACATTATTTTTTCTTTTAAACATAATTGAATGGAATTTTATTAAAATATTGAATAATCTTAAGACAAATTGTAATTTTTTAGTATTTTGATGAATTCTTTTATTAAAATTTCTATTTATACACTTCATTTGACTACAATTTTTTTAAATTCAGGGACATTATATATTTGAGTGTACTTTAAAAACACCTATTTTTTCTCTGTGTACAACTAATGTTTGCTCAACATTGGGGAGTCGGGGGCTTAGCTGCCCCCTTTGATTGTATTATTTATTTATTTTTCACGCTCACTGCCATGTCAACTCTGCTCTGGGGCAACCCTCTGCCGGCGTCGACGTCGACGTCGCTTCACTTGGCTGCGCACGCGTCAACAAAAACAACAACAACAGGCCTAATATTATTAACTAAACTCTATCGTTGTTGAAATTATCGCTGCTGTTGCTGGGCATTCAACAATTTGAGTTCACAATTCTATTCTCGGCTAATTGACAGCATCGGCCATTGGCATTGTATCTTCCAAATTAGCCAACAATCGGGATAACAAACACGAACCAGGCCCTTTTTAAGTTTAAAATGAGAACTATATAAAACCATCCCTCATAAGAATCCCCCAAAAGACAATAATAAATTGGTATATTATATGAACAACTTTAATAAAACTAAAAAAAAACTTAAAGAATGAAAAGTTATTAAGAAGATAACAATGGATTGGCCTTACAAAAAATGTTAATAGCCTTACAATTACTACAATCTGTTTTATTTAGACCTTACAATCAATATACATATCAAAATATTTAAAAGGGGAAGTAAATTAAACATGAGAGATTATTATATTTAATTCTTGCATATACTTGAACATAATAATAGAAGAATATATTTTGATATTCTTCAATTTAATGATCGTTTCTAATTTGCATCGATGGAAGTTTCATGGAAAATTGGCAATTAAATTGCAAAACATCCGACTAGTTGTTAGAGTTCTCATTGCCTTCTAAACATTTTCCACATGAAGTGCTCTTCGAACGCGAAGCATGCCAAATATCAATTATGTTTTATACTAGGTATAGCTATATTATATAGTTTGTGCCCCCAGAACGGACTCAACTCAAGCGTTGCGAAAATAAATGAATTGGAGGGCGGATCTGCAGCTTCTTGAGTAGCAATTGGGCAACTCCACCAGCGTTTTCCCCCCATTTTTCATTTGGGTTCTCCACCTGTGTGAGTCATGAACATTGTGTGTGCAAATGGCGTGAAGAGTTTTCATGATTTCTGGTTCAATGGCGTTCAGACTGCGGGTGTCATACGAACATTACGTGGCTTTCAGACCCTTTAAAAACTTGTAGTTATGGAGCTCAACCTCAAACTCTGCGTAATATCTTACCCTCTGGGCCATGTGACCCACAAAGGGCAATGAAAATGAAAATGAAAATGAAAACGCCAGAGATGACATCCATTAGTTGAGTTAGAAAGGCTGTCATTGAGTGTTCGGCAGAGTCGTAGTTATAATGCAAATATAACAGAGCACATTATAATGGAGGTCCATCCGCATTTCACGTATTTCCCATTTAAATTCAAATTCACATCTGTCCGAAGGTTGTCCAATTCGCATCCATTCAGTCCATCATAGTGGTGTGACACACATCCCATATCAATATTATATTTATTGTATTTACTCTTGGTTCACATTGCCCGTGGGCACTCGGCGAAAAATTGCGCAAGGAGTTTGTGTTCAAAGTGTGTGTTTTAGCCCCATAAATTAGCATAAACCTAATAAGCCATTGAACAACACAGAACCGTTGGAAGTCGCTGTATAAACATTATTGTTTGCTCATCTCCACAAGAAATTAAATAACATTGTTTTAACAGATTTCTCTTGGCTAAGAGCTATACAAAAAATTATTGTTTTGAAATATTGTTACAATAGCCAAATTATTATTGGTAGATATGCACTTCAATCCAAAACTTCATCTTACTAGTTATTGTCGATAAATCAAACATAAAGCAACATTTACCCTATCTTACTATATATTCATTTTTCGTATTGATCTGATATTCATTTCGATCCAATAATTAAAAATACGATTAATATTAAGTTTCATGAGTAATATGAATCTAAAAACTCTAAATGATTATGTTTCTTTCAGTGTACTAAAAGCTTGGCCATTTATTCATATTATAATTTAGCTTCCTAGTGTCATAAAAACTATATCATACTAGTTATTGTATTATAATCAAAACAAAAACTAAAGAATATCCATATTTACCTATAAATCTATTATTTTGACCCACTACATAGCTTGTCTTAAGTAAATATTAACCAAAACAAAAACAACCGAATTTAAGCTAAGTATTTTGAATCTTAAAACTCTAAATAATTACGTTTCTTTCAGTGTATTAAAAGCTAAGCCATTTATTCATATTACATTTTTTTAGCTCCCTAGTGTCATACAATCTGTATCTTACTAGTTATTGTATTATAATCAAAACAAAAACTAAAGAATATCCATATTTACCTATAAATTAATTATTCTGGCCCACTACAAAGCTTGTCTTAAAGAAATATTTTCCAAATACGTAAATAAACAAAACAATAACACCCGAAATCACCAGCGAACTAATGCTCCAGTGATTTTGAAGGGTAAAACCATAAAAAAGAAAAATAATTTCTTTTGGGCGCGCTGGAAAACAGTTTGTTCGGTGGGTAACTGTGTGCCCCACTCGGCGGATGGAAAATAAACATAAAAAGCACCACTCGCAGCAACAACAAAAGCCTTAATAGCAGTGTGGTGGGGCAATAAAAACGAAAGAAGAAAATGTAATGTGTTGATACTGCTATTCGGTTTTGATCCATTTAATTACGAATTTTTAGGTAATTGCGTAATATATTTTGATATTTAGGTCAATTTTTTCGGGATTTTTAATGAATTTTAGTAGGAAAGATATAACGATATCCACTTGATGTTTAATTTCAAATGCATTTTAGTTAAGAAAAACTCCAACGGTTATTTTAAAAGCTCGATATCATAGTAGGAAACAATACAAACCTTTTTTTAATCTTAAGTCAAAGTAAGCTTAAGAAATATCAAATGTAACGAAGCAAACTTTATTAAAATCTACCTAAGTTTACTTCATAAATATATTGATATGATTAGTAATATTTAAAAACAGTATTAAAATATTTCTGTAAATTTGATATCTTCCCCCGCCAAATTCTTCGACTGTCGATACTCGAACTTTGCGACCTCAACTCGCATACTTTTACTTTTCGATCTATTGTTTTAATATCTTTTGTTTATATATTTGGCCATCAAAAGCAGAACAATCCGCTAGCCTTCGATCTAACGGTAAACGCTTCGTTTTCATCTATCTATCCATCGAATCGGACAGAAAAGCTTCAAGATCTCACATCGCACATCAACATATATCTCACCCCATCCGTCAATTCAAATTCAAATTTTCGAATGGCCGAGAATCGAAATGCGGGAAGTTTTCACTTTCGTGTGTGAGATTTGGCAGAGGAGAAAGAAATGGAAGAGGAAAAGTAGAAAGCAAAAGTCTATGTGCTAAACTATTGAACTTTTGATGAGCGTCGATCTATTAAGAATTTTTGGAAATCATCAGCGGATTTAAAAGCTCACACAGAAAAATAAAAGTGTAAAACATGGCATTTAAAACTCGTTGGTGTTAAAGTAAAAAATTGGCTAGAAATTAGAATATGTTTTAAATTTGTAAGTAATATAAATATCTATATCTATCATCTATACTTATCATACTCATAATATTTATAGTTTCTATGTTAGTCTTAGTTTTGTATATATACAAATTCGGCAAGGCTTTCCTCTTGATATCAAGAAGAAAAAGTGAGAATAAAACATTCTCAAACTAAGAAGAATCGATCTCTGTCTTTTTTGTTCACAATTTTTCGGGTGTATAAAATATAAAATATAAGAAGACATTAACCCTAACGCAAAATATTTGTTATAACAAATTTCTGCTTACAGATCAATGAAAATACCAACTAAAATGTTAAATCTTTTTCCCTGGTGAGATTATTTTCAGGTTTGTCCTGTATTTTATAAGAGGCAAAAAAACAAGCTACCTCTCTTTCTCCACTATGCATCCCCATCTCTCTCGGTGAATCTGCCGTGTCATTCATATGCAAAACCGAGTTTATTCAATCACTCATTCATGCGATTCAAATGAAGTTCGTCTGTGAAAGTAAGCCATGGCAAGTCCGAGAAACAAACATTTGTCCAACAATCAGCCGACAACAAATGGGCAAACAAGACGAGACATCTGCATCTGTCCGTTCACCTGAAGACTCGCCTAAGTTGTGACAGGTCGTGGTCCGTTCCCCCCTTTCCCTGAACCCCTGACACCTACAGCCGCCCCTGCCCCACCCCCTGCCCCTCCCCCTTGAGATGAAATGAAATCTCCAAGAGGAGGAGATCGGTGAATGCCCTGCCGTCAAGTGGCGACTACAAATGAGTCAACAGCCTGGCAAACATGAATGCAAGTATGAATATGCAGAATACCCTTCACCATCTTTGAACCGAGAGCCACATACTCAAAGCTTTAAGTTGGAAAATCTGTGGAAATATGAGGGCGACTGCTCTAGTTTTGAAAGTTGTATAACATTTCGGGGGCCTTTTAATCCATTTAAATATCTCTTTAAATATAAGAAATCAAAGAAGTACAAGTTAAAAACACTTTATAAAGCCATTTTTAAAACTATATTATATCATATCACATAATCAAGTAAGAATATAATTTCGCAAATACATAATAATAATATATAATTATATTTTTACTGATATGCCTACAGATAGTTTTAAATTTTTAAAAAACTATGCATTTACAAAACTTTTTAAATTGTAACTTAAACTTCTAAGGCGATTTCATATCACATATTATTTAAACTTGTACAGGGATTTCATTTCAATTAAAAACCTATAAATGCTAAAAATGTTGAAATATTACGCAATACTTATAAGCATACAATGAAAAAACATTTCTAAAAAAATATTGTTTATACTAAAAATGCAAATTTTACAAAAGAATACTATTGAAAACCAAAAATATTATTTTAAAAGGTTAATAGTCTTTAAATAATTCTCAATAATTTTAACAACTCAATGGACCTTTAGTGGAAAAAAGATTGATAATACCAAAACTCAAAATGTTATAGAAGAATACTATTGAAAACCAAAAATATTATTTTAAAGGGTTAATAGTCTTTGAATAATTCTGCATAATTTAAACAACTCAATGGACCTTTAATGGATTTTGCACATGGGGATTAACGACAAACATCAATGAACTTGGTGGATTTACGGCTCTCCCTCGGCGGCTTTCTGCGCTCTGCTAATGACCAAATGCGTGCAGGTCTTGGCCAAATCGAACGGGGGCTGGGAGCACTTGGACAAATGGCCAATTACGATTGGCGACAACCACACAACAACACACAAGACAACGCCGATGGGTGGGAAACCCGTTCGTGGCGATGAAAAACATGGAAAAGATGAAAATTCAGCGAAAAATGTCGTATGTAAACGGTTGCCTTAATAATCGACATTGGTGGAAAGTTGCAACTGCCAGCCGGTTGTTGACCGCATCGATATATAAACAAATATATATATACATATATGTATGTATATAGCCAGCTCCTTGGAGTCTGGAGTCTGAGCAAACGAAAGCAAAAGGATGGGCGGGGACTCGCCCCTATGGAGCAAACAAGTTCCCCAGAAATTTCACTTTTTGTTTTGCCGTTTCTTGGTTTTTGGCTTGTTTTTTAGCTCATTTTCAGATGGACTCGACTCGACTCCTTTGGAAATCAGCAAAAGCGTTGCTAATTAAAGCAATCGCAAATTACACAAATAAAATAATACCACAAATAATGAGAGCGTCTGGCAATCATTGCGATCGGCTTGCGATATATCTGCAGGCAACTCGAGTTGAACGAACGGAAATGAATCGAAAATCGGAGGGTAAGTCAAACATCATGCCGGTCAGAAGATAATCTCAATTTGATTGGCTCTGGTCCCCCGGAATTAGTCACAGAATTATTAGCCAAATTGAAATCGAATTAACCGAAAATGTGCCAGCAACAAACAATCAAAATAATGGTGAGTAAAGTGTGAAACGGAAAGGAAAGATAGTTATAACGAGTCGAATATTAGAGTGCTCTATAATATATGGTAATATAATGTGGAATTAAAGGAGAAATTCTAAAAATGTTGGTTTAAGTATTCATAACGAATTTAAAGAATGCTGTAGACATGATTTTTATTAAACCCTGAATAATAATATAATCCTTTACTGATTTGACATCAATATATGTATGCATTTACATTACAATTCAAAATACCCTCCTTGTAGAGTATCATATATAATGCAAGAAACATTACTAAGCTCAGCGATTGCCATGCAATAATGAGTGAGTTTTCCGAAAGGGGAAATCGGGGTATGAGTGTGCAACTCCGAAACAAACAAAATTTTATGCGGTTTTATGATTACCCATTTTTTTTTTCGAGATTCTACGCCAGTGGATATGGGGTATGGATATGGGCCCAGATATATGGATATGGCCAGGCTGGTCCGTTCATTTATCACGGCACACGCTCTGGAACCGAGTGGCATGTAGCATGCAGCACGTTGCACATAAACGCATTCGGCAGTCGGTGGTTACAACACCAACACCCGTCGTAATTATCGCAGCAAGTCGTATAATCAGAGCCAGCCCAAAGGGTTGTATAACTTAGGCAAATTAGGGCAAATGATACATCGCGTTTCGCGGAGAAAGTCATCAACTATCCGTGGATTGAGTATTTTTTAGACCATTCGCCATGGCTCGCGGCGCGGAAGATTTTTATTGCTTGGTAAGTTCTTTTACTTTTTATATGTATAAGAAAGTTGCTCTTGGGTGAAAAATATGATAATCATAAACAATCATTAAACTGTTGCAAATCAATAGTTGTATAACTGAAAATATTAAAGGTTCTTGGGTACATAATATGGCTATGTTGGAAAAATGAGTCTTTAAACTATAGTTGGGCACTTATATTTGTATATAAAGTAATGCAGAAATATGTTTTTAGCTTTAATTGTAGGCGGTATTGGCTTTAAAATACACAGTGCTATATTAACAATGATATAAGGGAAAAGGGAGTTACTACTATTTTCTATAATCAGAGCTAAATGTTGTTGTTTTGATTGACTTCATATGGGAAACCTGGTTTTATTTTCATTAGATTAGATAGATTAGATATTTATTCTAATTTAGAATCTCTTTCATAGTCTATTTTATAAAAAGACTTTAACTATATCATCAATGACACTTTTTTTTCTAGTCTTCAGAACTTACCGCAAAGCATTTCCTTTACAGCTCTGTAAGAAACCAGCTTTTCCAGCGATAAAAGATTATTGAATTGATTGCACTCACACACACGCTCACTCACAAAGAAAAGCACATGTTTGCCAGATGATAATATTCCATGTTCTGTTATTCATAGTTTACAAACTGGTAAAAAAAAGTATTTTCAAAGTTGCAACTGCATTTTCGAAATTTAATCCGAGTTCGTTGCCTAAGTCTTTTGTTTTGCTAGCGGTAAACGGTGGATTGAGAGTCTGCTTTTTTCGTGGAGCGCGGCACGTGCTGAGCGAACAATGGTCGCGGCTTGTTTGAGTCGCAGGTTTCAACGCGGCGATCGGCGAAAGAGATGGCGTTGCAGACGTCGAAAGAGATGGAGAGAAACGCCGGAGAAAGAGACGCCGACAGAGACGATACAACGGAGATTTGGACCAGCTTGGCCAGCGGTCGTCGAAGAAATGTAAAAGCCAAAAGCAGCGGACCCCAAAGAAGTGCCGAGCGAGAAAGCTCTCGGCCAGGCCTTCTTGTTGTAGCCGCTGATGTTTAAATGTTTATATATGTACTCTTTCAGGGGGTAGTTAGGTTTATCGCTAAAATATTGCCCATCTATTCGGGAAAGCTTTTACCCATTTCTGATTATTAAGTATGATTCGAAATTATAATATTAATATTACATATGCATCCATAAAATATCAATAAATACATATATATATTCCAATTAATATCATCTATCATATATTATATCATATCATTTATCATATATCAGATCTTATATCATATAATTTATTATATCATATATCATATCATACATATATCATATCATATATCATATCATATTTATATCATATCATGTATCACATTTCAAAAGAATATAACAATTATTATGTGCTAATTAATAATTTTAAAGATCCATTATTATATCATAAATTTGTATTGTTAAATTGAAAACTGTTTAATAAACTTTTTATTTTATATTTAACATTGATGATATCAATTATTTAAATATTTATCACATATGAAAAATAGATAATTGAAAATCTTTTACTTTTAAAATATATTGTTTCTAATATTTACTATTAGATTGACAACATATATTCAACTAATAATTTTTTATTATCCTTCTACCTCAAATTCAAAATTAGTTTTGAAAGAGTATTCGAAACTTGTGTCAAAATTTTCGAAATACATCTGCCGCTGATGTAAACACCGGCTCATTTGAGTGATGCGCTTGTGTTTAGTTGATATTCGATGCGCTTTTTGCACACTGCTAGACTTTTTCTCGCTTGCCTCTTTGTAGTTTCAGTATGCTGGAATTTATCTTCATTGGTGGCTGTTGTTTCTGTTGCTGTGTGGTGGGTATAATTTGATTCAATAGAATTTATGCTTTTTTATGGTCAAGCTGGTGGTGGCGCGTCATGCGCGGAAACCTCATCGCTAACGGTTGTTTATGGCCAGTTTAAGGTTTTGTGCATAATTGTCTGGCTTCAGTCGTTCGTTGCTCTTGGTCCACGGCTCTTTAACTCCATCCCGCTGCCGAATGGGGTCCATTTAAATGCAATCAATCAATGACTTATGGCTAATTAGACAGTGCAATTTAATGAAAATACGAAAACACTTCATTAGCGGTGCCATTAATGAGGCAACATCGCTTTACGACGTGTTTACTTTGTCGCCCGGCCACTTTAAGTTCGATCTTTGAACTTTACAATGCCACAAAGTGCATCGAATTGCAATCGATCGGCGTTATGGCTTTATCGTGTGCTTACATTGATGAAATCGAAGATTAAGCGTTGCAAATCGTCAAAGACTTAAATAATAATTGACACCAGGATTGCTTAATGTCTTAATGGATTTTGTAATGCCTAGCCCATAAATCGAAAATGGAGAAATTTAATTTGTACGAGCTGAAGATGTACCTAGCATTGGTCACAGTACGAGCCATCCATTATAAAAGTAAGATTAACATGTTGGTAAAAATAATATGTACATAGTTGTAACACTTTACTGATTTCTAGTACAAAACAAGTTTTCTTGATGTGAGTATAAAATTTATAAATTTAAAAATCGCCTAAATTGGCTAAATATGATTTCTGGAATAAAAAATGTGTTGTAAATGTGATGCTACATCCTCTACCATTAGGTTACATACAACTTTCTAATGTAAAAATAATAAGAAAACATTTCATAAATCGTAAGGAAAATGTAATGGGTTATAGATCTTAGATGGGTTATAGATGACTACTAGCATTACTAGTATTTGACTAACCTGATGGCCGCTGGCTGGTGGTTTGCCAGCACTCGCATACTGCCCCCGAATCTGTGCTGCTGCAGTTGATTCTGGTGCGGATCGAACTCCGGCTCGGGGGGATAGCCGCTGGACATGTTCCTGCTGATCTGACTGATGCGGCTCATGCGGCTGGCGTGCGATCCTCGCTCGGAGTTGCACTTGGAGCCGCACAGTGAGTTCTCGCAGTAGCGACAGCACTTGTTGTAGCTAAAGGTGGAGGTGCACAGCGTGCAGAATGAGTCCAGCTGCGACTCGGCATGATCGTCCTCCAGATCAGCGTCCTCGTTGACAGACGGATCTATTCCCATGATGCCATGATGCCTGCGCATTTTAACCGTTTCTGTATGACTACTGCGATCCTCGTCGGAGCAAAAATGATAGGGCTCGCTTTCGGTGTCCTCCTCCTCGCCCAAACTGCTGCCCGCACTGCCCTCCTGGCGACCTCCTGCTCCCTGCGACATCCCAAAGCTGCTCAGGGGACACGAGGGATATCGGGTGAGTGGAAAGGGCCGCACATTGTATTTGCTGGCCATCGACAGGTTCTCATTGAAGTAGATCACATTGGGCGACTGCACTTGACCAGGTGCCGCCCTCTCGCGCTCCCTGTCCCTTTCCCTGCCCATTTCCCGGTCCATTTCCCGATCCCTGCTGATGCTGAGATCGTGGTATTTCCGCAGGAATGCCGCATTGCAGTCGGCGGCCGTGTATTCGTGCAGTTTCTTGGGCTTTTGGGCGGACACATGTGCTTGCTGAACATTCCCCTTGTGGTGATTCGAATTGCTGCTGTTGTTCGTGTTGCTGTTGCTGCTGTTGTTGTTGCCGCCGCTGCTGCTGCTGCTGTTGTTGTTGCCGCCGGAGCGCAGCAGGTCAAAGAGGCGCTGCTTGAGGTCGCGCATGGCCACATGGGGTTCTGTAAATAAGATTTAAATTATAAATAATTGAATATCATAAGTTATTTCAGAAATCAAAATGGGAAATTATGTTAATAATAGCCGTAGTTTCACAACTACATTAGAAGAGCTCTTTAAATTTAAATATTAAAGGGCTAAGGACTTTAGCTTCGAGGGCCCCTTCTTTTTCAAATATTAATTTTAGTATTATATACTAGCTTTAATTTGTTAAAATAAAAATAAATAAATATTATTGAACATATCCTTAATTTACTAAGTCGAGAACGCAATTTTTAGTTAATAATCCAGAATTTATGTTTGTGTATAGATCTATATTGGCTTGAAAAGTTATCATTTAATTTTTAAAACTTAGTGAGATATTAAAAAAATTGCTTAATAACTTTAATGAATTCAAACTTAAAGTCGGTTAAATACAGTTTTACTCCAGCGTTCAAAATGGTTCGTGTCACAACTAAACAGTTTTACAGCTACTGAGGTTGCGAGCTTGGACAGCAGAGACGCTTTCGAAGATCTGGTAACGCTGGGCAAGTAAATTAATGATGTTATAATTATGAGCATAAGTAATCAGTGGAGTTTTAAAACACTTTCCAAACAAAGTTTAGCCTGCTTTAATGGTAAAAAGATCCAGCCGCATAGTTGTGCTGCCGCTGCTGTCTAACGATCAGGCAACACTGGCTTTCGGTCAATGCAAAACTTTTGCCAATTGCAAAGTAAAAACAACATTAAACCACGGTTTTCCATGATAAACTTAAGCTCGATCCACTCGGAAAAGTCTGCAACCTTGTTTCAAACGCGAAAAATGATGAAAAATGATTAATAACACGATTTAACACAAGAAATATTTTCCCGCCGCGTGCAATGAGACCAGTTGGAAAAGCAACGGAAATTAAGCCACTTTGGAAAGAGCCCACAGTATACTAGCGGCAACAGTCAACGGTCACACTGGCCAAAATAAATAATTTTTTAGCACGTAAAAACCGCGAAACACTTTGTCTGTGATCGAATTAGCCTAATTAAAGCAGGTAAGTCAACATAAACAAGTGTCCAACTGAGGGCATACCTAATAAACTACGTGTTCACAGCAAAAGCCAGCCGACCGAGTCAACTATGAGCACCCAGCGCGGCAATGTGAGTCGCACACGTGCGCAGAAACACACAAATCGTCATGTTTTCAAAAACGATCTGCACGACAAGACGCCCCAACAGCTGCGATTGAACGCGATGCACGTGTCCACGGTCTGCCAGCGGTGCAAGGAGCAGATCGAGTGGAAGATCAAGTACAAGAAGTACAAGCCGCTGTCGCAGGCCAAGACCTGCACCCACTGCAAGCAGCGGACGGTGAAGAAGGCCTACCATGTGGTCTGTCGCGACTGCGCCATCAAGGCGAATGCCTGCGCCAAGTGCCTGAAGAGCGCCACCGAGGTGACCATCGAGGAGCCCCAGCCTACGCCCCGCGAGGAGCAGCAGCTGCAGTCGGAGATGGACCGGCTGGTCAAGTCCTTTTCGGAGCGCAAGCGACGTGCCTTCCTGCGCTACATGAAGAAGGGCAAGAAACAAGAGAAGGGTCAGGATCAGGACAAGGACCAGCTGGATGATGAGCAGCTGGAGACCCAGGAGAGGGCCAAACGGGTGGCACACACACGCGACGAGCTGCTGGACAAGATCAAGCAGCTGAATCTCGCCGAAGAGGATGAGGGCGACGAGGATGACTCGGACTTCGATTCGGATGAGGACGATGATGATTCCGACTTCCACTCCGAGGAGGAGGAGGACGACAGCGAGGAGGAGCCACACAAACCTGTCTCTGAGAAGCCCACAAAGGCGAAATAAACCTATTTTTTGTTAGCTACTCATTTTGTTTAGCTTCCTGGAGGGAGAGTTCGAGTTGTATTGCGAGGCAAAGGATAAATCTGTTCCAAAGTGCACTCGAAGGCGAAGCCTGGCTGGCCCGAAAGAGAAGTCAAGTGTTTAGGAACATCCAAAGCAGGACAAGCCTAATCCAGAGTATCCAACAAGGCTAAAAAACCAATTATTTAAAGCCCAAAAGCTTTGTTTACACCTCTTGGTAACCAAAGTGAAAGAGATGGAAAGTTTGTAAAGTTTCAAAATCTTGGAAATATTATGAGAGCTTCAATAGCTTTTACCATAAATTTATGTATATAAAATGTAACAACTTTTGAATGGTATGCCTAAAAAGATATGGCCCCAAAATAATCAACGCTACTTTTAAGAGTAGCTGCAGAAATGCCTTAGATCTTCGATAATTGTGTATGGAAAAGCTTATTGGTATACAATTGGCAATAACGTTTAGATAAAGTGAACATTTTATTTTAAATTCTTACAGAATATTAAAACTATCATATGTTTTAAATGCTGTGGTTCTGGTTCTTTGACATCTGGCGGGTTTGGAAAATTTGCATGTCATCTTGCGAGTTCAGGTGCAAGTTTTGCTGGAGGGTCAAGGCGTACCTCGCGTTGAAGCTTGCAGTCGGGATTGAAATCGGATTGGACGGAGTCGAGACTGTGGCCGTCCCCGGGGCGTTTTTTTCCTGCATCTTAATTTTTTTTAGTGCCGGGGGACTCATATCCTGCTTCTCGATTAATCCAGAATTTTCCATGACAAGGCTTTGCTTATAATTGTCAAAGATAATTGAAAAGCCTACTAGGGCGTTCAAGGAAATACGAAATTCACTTGACATTTCAGCAGTAATCGTAAATAAATATTTTTAATAACTGCAAAGTCCGTTAAAATGTTTTTTTGTTTGAGAAACTATATAACTTGTTAAAGGAAATCGACATTAATTATGAAAAGCAAAATCATATTTAAGACATTTGAATAAAAAGTTATTTTGGAACCGTATTTTAAAACTCTCATATTGTTTATTATATTCCATTTGATTTTTAAGTCTTGAAAAGTCACAATAAGCGAGTTATTTAAGTCACTTTAACACATTAATTCTGGACTTTCAAAATCAAAGATAGTTTCCAAATGTAAAATAAAAATATTTTTCAAAATTTAAAAGAAAGGTATTTTCTAACACTGTTTTTTCTATACTGCACTGCTCCGTTAATAAGTATTCGATATCTGAAACTTTTATGCAATCGATACCTTTTTGTTATTTCGATATTAGTTGGTCCACTTTGCGAGTTCATCGATATCAGGTGGTGCACTTTAAGGAGTTGGAGCATAGCATATCCCATATATCATAGGCCTATTCTGTCCTATAGGGGCTGCCCTGTCATACCTGTATTACCTGACATTCCACGCGTCACGTCACAGAGAAAAAACCAAGTGAGCAAAACAAAATTAAAATAGGGAATGGAGGACAGCAAGAAAGAGGTGAGTCGTGACCGTCGCCATGGCAGGAAGAAGGGACCGTCAATGGCAGGAAATCCGTCCGGAGTTCTTCTGGCCAACGGAAACGGAACCGGGCCGAAGAACGCAGCCAAGGCGAATAATGTGAACAAAAAGGTCTCGAAAGCCGGCGACATTGAAAAACTAAGCGCCGAGGAGGAGAAGGCTCTGCGCCAGCTGGTCAGCGACTTCATGCAGAGCCGCGAGCCGGCGCAGCAGCTCCGCGGACTCACCAAAACGCAGCGCAGCCACGTGCACCAACTGGCCCAAAGTCGCGGCCTAAAGACGACTAGCAAGGGTGCCGAGGACGATCGAGTCCTGACCATAACGCGACCGCAGTCGGAAGGCCTCCAGCACTTCCTCCTGGACAACGCCAAGCTGCACATGAGTGCCAAGCTCAGCAATGCCCTTCGCGAATTGAACGGGCCCGTGGAAAAGCGCCTGGACACCACCTGTCCGGGCTTCGTGCGCCACAATCGGCTCCAGGAAGAGCAGCGACCATCAAACTTCGGCCTGGTCGGACAGAAGCTGATACCGCCGCCACACAGCAACCGCAACAGGAACATTCAGCAGGAGCGACAGGGCCTGCCCATCTACAAACAACGCGAGAACATACTCAGTGTTCTGCAGCGCGAACAGGTAACTAGAATCTATCTATCTATCCATAAATTAGGTCTTTAGGTCCGAATATAAAAACTATATTTCTCAGATCTTTAAAGAATTATATTGAATTATTATTGTTCCATAACTATTCCTTTTGATATAGGGCCTATATTATAGGCTATCTATATTTATCTTATTCCTAAGACTCATTACAGTACACTTAATACTTGATTTTTCCCCACAGGTTTTGATCATTAAAGGAGCAACAGGCTCAGGCAAATCCACCCAGTTGCCGCAGTACATCCTCGAATGGGCCGCCGATCATCGTGCTCCGGTCAGGATTGTGGTAAGTCAGCCACGACGCATAGCCGCGATTAGTGTTTCCGAGCGTATCTCCAAGGAGCGCGGCGAGGCACCAGGCAGTACAGTGGGCTATCAGATTCGCATGAACAGTGAGTAACAGATAGACACGAAATCCAGCGGACTAAACTTAAAACCATACTCCGTTTCCGACAGGCAAATGCTGCAGCCACACGGTTTTAACCCTGACCACCAGTGGCTGCCTTTTACGTGCTCTGGCCATGGACGGCGAGTCTTTCTTCAAGAACACGACTCACCTAATAATCGATGAAGTACATGAGCGTGATCTAGACACTGACTTTCTGCTGCTGGCCACCAAATTGGAACTGCAAAAGAATCCCCAACTCCGCCTGGTGCTCATGTCGGCCACCATGGATTTGAAGGCTCTGGCCGACTATTTTGGCAAGGCCTCTGTTATGGATGTGGAGGGACGCAGCTTCGGGGTGAGGATCTTTCATCTAGAGGATATTCTCAGTGAGACTGGCTATATGACTCCAAGAATGGAGCAGTTTTTGGTGGAGCCGACAGGCGACGAAGATCCTGGCGAACTCCTGGCCGCCTATTACGGTGGTCGCACAATAATTGACCCCGAAATCGATAACGATCTAATCGTCTCGTTATTGGAGCTCCTATTGCGCAGGGGCGACACTGGAGCGGTGATTGTTTACCTGCCAGGGTACAATGATATGACCGCGCTGATGGACCGCTTGGACATGGCTCTGCCGCGGGACCAGATCAAGATCTTACTGCTGCACAGCCAGGTGGACAACAACGAGCAGCGCAAGGTGTTTCGGGTCTATCACGGTGTACGTTTGAAGATCATCCTTAGTACAAACATAGGTCAGACTTCAATTACCATTCCTGATCTGCTCTACGTCATCGACACGGGTCGCGCCAAGATGAAGACCTATGACCCGGCCACGGATGCCTCTCAGCTAGCCAGTACGTGGATCTCGCAGGCGGATGCCAAACAGAGGGCGGGAAGAGCTGGACGCTTGCGCCATGGCATCTGCTATCGACTCTACGATAGCGAGCGCCTGGCCAGGATGGATCTGTACGCCATTCCTGAGATCATGAGGCGTACCCTCGACGAAATATGTCTGATGACCAAGGTGACAGCTCCGGACAAGAAAATAGACAAGTTTCTTGCTTTGGCATTGGATCCGCCGCAACCGGAGGCCGTGGTGCAGGCCTGTTCGAGACTGCAGCTCTTAGGCGTGCTCAGGGAGAAGAGTGAAACGATTACGCCACTGGGGCGAATCATTGCCGAACTGCCCCTAGGAGTGCAACTGGCCAAATCATTGGTCTACTCAATATACTTGCGCTGCCTTGGTAGCATGACCATCATTGCGGCCTACCACTCGGTGAGAGATCCATTTGTGTTGAACACGGACCGCGGCAAGAAATCGGGTCAGCAGACCGCCTGCCGACTTAATTTCGCTGGCGACGGGACGAGCGATTCGCTGGCCGCGTTGCAGCTCTACGAGGAGTTCACAAACTTAAAGCGCATCAATATCGGCGAGTTTTGTGAGCGTAATTTTGTGTGCCGCCACTCGATGGAGATGTTTGTTTCGGCGGTGTCCACTCTACGCGACACCGTGTACCGCATTTTCGGTTCCAACCAGGCCAGTGCACGCTTGGCCTCGTCCTTAGATAAGGATACAAACATGATACGTCTGGCCCTGACGGCAGGCCTGTATCCCAAGCTGGCGTACATGGACCGGGAGAATAAACACCAGCTGGTTGCCGAGGGTGATCCCTTCGTTCAGGTTTCGAGAAGCTCTTGCCTGCTGGGCAGGAAGAAACAGAAGGCTTTGGCCAGCGAATGGATCCTCTTTGTGGAGAAGAGCCGTAGTGCCGACCAGAGGTCCACACTGGAGCACACCACCCTGGTAAGTGCCCTAATGGTGGCTCTGGCAGGCGGAAAGGTGTTCCGAGTTGAACCATTCGAATCGGAGGCGCTATTGTGCCTAGACTCATGGATCCGCATGAAATGCCCAACTGATTGTGGCCGACAACTTCGCAATATGCGAAGGCTAATGGATCGCGAGGTGGCCGAGTTGGTGGATTCTCGCAAGTTCGGCCCAGCTGGCAAGTGGATTGGCCCAGAGACGTTCTGCCGACTGATGCTGGCAGACGTGCAATCCGTTTGCTTGGCCGAGGGCAAAAGTCTGCCCGACGAGGGTAACTGTGATAACGACTATTAAATTTTACGCTTAGGCCAAAAAACTGGATACATACTTAACACATACTCACAGTATTCGCAGAGTGATGGATCCGTAAAAATAAATCCACTTTTTTACGATAAACCTATATTTGTACAGTGCGTTTCAAAAGCATAAGACAGCATTTCGTACCTGATTAGGGCAGCTAAATTCACAACTAAGAGGCTAATAAATATTTCTCAAAAACATTATTGTTTAACATCGAATATTTAATAAAATGTACAACTTTTATATAAAAATTTTTATACAAACCCGGAATCGATTGAGAACAATATTTTAGTCTGACTCTTAAAATGTACCAACCATTTGTTAGGTAATCCAGTTTCCATTGTACTTATTAATTAAAAATGTGAATTTTAAGTAACTTACAGAATGCTTTTGCCCAATGTTCTGTTTTTAAGTTCTTGCGTATCTGTGTTAGCTCATAAGAGTTTTAAACGACTACTTATGAGTACCTAAAATTATACAAATTAAAAAAATGGCGACAAATTCAATATATCTTGAAAATGCTGATGGTAACCGATAAAAAATGTGTTTTTTTATTGTAGCTTCTTTAAGAATATAAGAATACTATCACAAAAAATAATGCTGATCAGACCGTTAAAGATACAGCATTTTATAGCTTACTTTGAGTAATAAGTTAGAATGGTTTCATTTTTGAAGCTACTGATCAAAAAAATAATTATCAAAAACCTTTTTTTTTTTATCTTTGAAAAAGCATTGTTTTTGTTAAAACGACATTGTAATTAACACTTTAAAAATTCCTTCGATCAGCGACAAGAAAATTTAACAAACTAAATTATTGAAGTTTTAAAGCTGATGTTATAAACTTATAAACGGAACAAACAAAAATTAAATCAAAATCCCAGAAATCTATGTATTTTTCGTGCTTCAAGTTATTTAACACCTTAGTTATTAACACTAGTAAATATAAAATTTCAACAATATTCGTATATTTATTGTATTTCTAGCATATTTACATGTTTGTACCAAAGTCTCTAGGTCCATTAGGCATTTGATTTTACTTGAAATGAGCTAACACAAAACACTAACTACTAAACTATATTCCAAAAAAGTTGTGATACGTAAAGTCGCAAGTCATATTTGTTATGCCTAAGAATAATTTTGAATGTATAACGAGATCTCTATACTTTATTAATTTATCGGGCTTGAGATTTATTTTTAAATGCTTTGCTCGATTTATGTGTAAGTTCTAAAAGCTAGCAGGTATTCATTTATGAAATTCAAAAAATAGTCCTGAAAGTGAAAAGCAGAAAGACTTAAGGATATTTCCGATTGAAATATTAAATCTCTGAATCTCATTCCATGTCTCACGGCAGGTATTTATAGATGTAACTATTTTAAGCTCTGAAACGCACTGTAGGCACATTTTAGTAATTGGAAACACACAGGGAATCAAAAATGTAAACCAAAAAAATATGAACTTGGAGAGTGTGATGGCGGGCACTCCCTAATTGCCGGGTGAAAATATGTGTGCCACAAGTGCCACGAGATGCCGGGGAGATCGCGACTCGGTGTCAGTGTCAGCGAGCCCAGTTGGTTGTGGGCGTGGCAGTTCCCTGCGGTGCATTGGGCCATGGCAGTCATGGAGCTGGCGTTTATGCACCACCTGCCCCATCTGCCCCCCACCTGCCTACTCCCACTGCCCATTCAGGCGCAAACAAGAGCGGGCAAAACACAGAAAAAATCAAGAGTTAATTGCACAGACGACGCAGTCAATAAACCTGAAGTCGAGCTTGTCGCTGCTGCAGCAACAATGGCCACAAAAGACACCGGAGCAACAGCAACAGCAACAGCAGCAACAGCAACTGCGACAGCAGCAGCAACAAAAGACAGCAGCTTACTTACAAAGAAAGTGAAATTAATTTGTTATTTTTCGGTCGATTGTGGCTCTTTGAGCGATGCCTTTGAAAAACTGGGAGAGAGCATGGCCAATCTCCACGGTCGACCCTATAAATTCGATGTATTTTTCGCTCCCGTAGAATGTGTTATATGTGCAAATGAATGTATGAAAATAATTTAAATTAAATGTTTACTGTATGTAGAAAATCAACACAAAACACTATAAAAACATAATACTATTTTGGACTTCTTTTTAAAAGCATTCTAAATGTAAATACTCTAAGAATTTAAGCTATTTATCATAAATGTAGATATTTTTAATAGCTAAACACTTACAAATGTTTTAATCATCTGCATACTATTTTTTTTTTAATTTATATTACCCATACTTTTATTATTATTTATTTAAAACTTGCTTATATCTTGAGAAATCCGTCCTCGTCTCAAAAGGTCTTCTATAATTTCAATACAGATGATACTATGCTTCCATTTCAAATAAAAACTAAGACATTTTTTGTGTCTTTAATTTTCGAAAACATTTTTTTTTCACTCTGAAAAATTGTAGTAAGTAATGTGTACTTTTTATGCATAAACTGTTTATGCTACAAATTTTTCGAAAGCACACTTAAGTCTACAATAAAATAAAAAGTAAATGTAAAATATTTTTGATGTACCTACAACTACAGCTTTTAAGAAATAAAAATTTACTAGATGTTTGGAGCGAAAAAAACATTGGTTTTTTTTAGATTGTAACATAATGATGAAATGGAAAGTTCAACAATTGATTTGACCCAAATGGGAAATCAAATAATATGCAACTCATCAATGGGAAATCACAGTGGCCCAACCTCGAATTTTCCACAATTTGCAAAGAGAATTCCACAAGAAGCCATGAGAAATGGGGGCCACCAAGAAAACCGCAGATCAATTTTCCCAGATGACTCCTCCATTGTCGGTGGCTGCCATTGAACTCTGGCGAGGATGGGGCTGGCCGAGGAGGAGGTGGTGGAGTGCCAAATGAATGATAATGGCCAATAGGCATCTGCTCTCGAAATCAAATGAAGTCAAATGGCTCGATGCGCAGGCAGCACTAATGGATATGACCATAAACCTGGCCAACGAGTGGCCCGGCTTCCAGGGGGAAGCAAGTTGAACGCACTCGCCATCGATTCCGATTTAAATTGGCCACAGATCCAATCCCCATTGCCAACCAGCTCGGCAGGTGTCTCTTTGTCATTGTCCGCGGACAGGAAGGCGGAGATTGTGGGGCGGAATCGGTGATGCCAGGGATTCCTGGGTTAATATTTAGTCTTTTTCAGAGCTATTCACAAAAAATAATATTAAAAGACGTACTTTAAAAAGACGTACTTCTTCGGATTTTAGTAAATTTTAAACCGAATGAACTCCGTTTTATTTTAAAAAATCATAGAAAATAAAGGGCGATACTCTAAAAATAAATAAATATTAGTATTCATTGAAAATGTCATAATATAAGATGACTAGTGTATAAATACCACCTTTGTTTTTTTGTCTTTGTGTGATTTATTCCTCTTTACTTAAATAAAAAATGTACAAGACAGTCATTTTCTAAATTGGTTAGGTTTTCATACTTGTATACAAAAGTACATTTTATGAATAACCAAAAAAATAATAACGTATTAAAGTTAAAGTATCAAAGTACAAAGTATTAAGTATTAAAAGTATTATCAAACAACCTGGTAATATTTTGTACATTTTTTAATTTTTCCTATCAACTCAATTTAATCTTTTCAACTTGAGAACCCCTATGAATTTTTTTTTTAAATTTCTAGTATTTGCAAGCTGGTTCTCTCAGAACCTTATAAACGGGTATTTGAAGCATCCAACGGGGGATTAAGTAATAGCACCATTCCATCTTAAATTCCCCCAACAGATGGAAACTTGATCCCACCGCGGATCGCATCTGCAGTTAGGCGATGAAATGT
Organism: Drosophila suzukii; assembly: GCF_043229965.1. Taxonomy (NCBI): domain Eukaryota; kingdom Metazoa; phylum Arthropoda; class Insecta; order Diptera; family Drosophilidae; genus Drosophila; species Drosophila suzukii. Next base: position 18,095,267 of record NC_092084.1, read on the forward strand.
GAGCTAATGAGGGGGGCCCTCGACTGATTGATGATCGGTTTGTATTTTTGGGGCCGCCAGTTACAGTTACATAATTACGCCAAATTGGTTTCAGCAGAAGTTGCCCCCAGATCTGCGCTGTTCCCAATGTCCCATGCTCCATGCTCCATGCTCCAAGCTCCAAAGCCCGATGATCCCATGGCCCAGGGCTCCCAGAGATGACATCATCTCACATAATCGCACATCTGCAATAATCCCAGACATTTGTGCAGCACGGAATGCATTTCGGTAATTCCAAATTCCAAATTCCGAATTCCAAACGGGTGTATTATCATGAATATGTACATATGCACGTACACGAATTCGGGGAGGGATTGGACCGAAGGTAAAACTCAGAGATCACGCCAGTGAAAGTCTGCCCCTTTAGCGGGGTCAAATCAATCAGGCTGGGCGGTGACCCGCCGCTTGGGGAACTGAGGGAACCGTCTGTCCGTCTGGGTGGCAATCGAAAAATGCTCTTAAGACCCCCCCGATTTTGGGGGATTTTCGTGGATTTTCTCGAGAGCAACACCTTTCCAAAAACAACGCCTAATTATGTCATTAAAACGCTTGGCGCTTTGGTGTGCGCTTTTTAACGACGATTTGTGAGAAGCTGTCCAGCAATTTCAATTTGTATAAAAAACATTATGCTGCCGTCTTTGTTTTTTTAATAATATTTCCTCCCTTCTCGAAATTAGAACTATGAGATATAATAATACATTTGATGTTGATAAGCTAAGTACATTTAAAACACTATTTATCTATTCACTCGCCTTAATATGAAATTGCGAAAAAAAAAGATTATTATATATATTTATGATGAACAGACTTAATGTATATTTAGGTTTGTTACAATGTATGTGGTATATATTTTTAAATTATTTTTGTTTCTTTAAAAATACATAACTATTCGATAGTAGATAGTAGTAGTATCAAAGATAATATAGGCAGTAGTCTATTTTATAGTTGTTTCCATTAACTTCTTCTAAGTCTTAACTTATCTTAATTCTAATTTCAACAGTTTCAATTTTAATATTTAAGCCAATATTTAAATTAAAAATTTAAAGGGTAAACGTAACTATTTTTTGGTATTTTGATTATTAAAAACTTTGTTTTCGAAATGCAATTAAATCTTTCTAAGCAAAATAACGCGTCTGGGGCACAGTCCAAACCCTCTAGATTTTATTAAAGACCAAAATAAAGGGGAGGCTGTGGGGAATATCGGCGACCCATGACGAACCTTAACTGCGGTAAAAGTGAAGTCATGTGCGAGTCTTTGGGGCACCGAAAAGTAAAAGCCAAAACGAGAGTGAAGTGATGGCAAAGCAAGCCGAGCTCTTGATTCGCATTTGGCCATGGCCAACAGCAACTGGCAACATGAGCGGCCAGCAACTTGAACCACCAGCAACTAGCAACTAGCAACCATCAGCCAGCAACATGAACAGCAGGAGCCGGAAATCTGGTCAGGTTGTGACCCCCGGAAGTGGTCGCCATAATTAATCAATATCGATTGCTCTGTGCCGACCTGTCATTATTCATGCACGATTCGAATATGGTGTAACGTCTGCCTTTTGTTTCGTTTCGTTTGTCACAACAATTTAATGACGGCGCCAGATAATATTTTGCCATTTCTTTTTGTGGTCATTAAAGTGTCATAAAATGTTGCCAATTCCATGGCAAATATTCGGCAGCTCCCCAAAAACTGATAATCCATGTTTATATCTGTGTTTATGTAAGCCGAGGCGAGAAATTGCCCAAGCAATGCAGCAATGGATGGCCGGAGGCGTGGCAACAACGGCGCCAATCAGTGGCAACAACAGCGATAGCACAGCAGCAACACCGGCAACATAGCAACATCTGCAATATCGCCACTCTCCAACGGCAACAGCAACAGCTGGACAACAGTAATAGCCTAGCCATGATACACTCAGAGAAAAATTTCAATTTCCATGTGTCTTTAAAAAATGAGTTTAGAATTGAGCGGAAATTTGTATTTAAATAACAAGAATGTTGTAAAAAATTCACCAATAATACATTTTGTATATGATTATTATTTATAATGTTTATATTATTTAATGATTATATGATTTGATGATACATTTCAGTTTGTATTTGTATTCTAGCATTAAAACTGTAGGATCCACAGTTTTGGGTTGTGGCACCCTGATGAAAAAAAACTTGTGCTGCGCAGGAATCTCTAGAATCTGCATGCAAGTTTGAATATGGATATATCGATAGTTCTTGCAACAGCTATAAGATATAGTCGATAGTCCGATTATGATACATATAATAAAATTTGAAATTCGGAAAAAAGACGAACAAGCTGATGCTGATCTGGAATATACATATATTCTTTTAAGGACGGAGAAGTCGCTCCATTCAGAAAATATATTTTTGTATTACTTTTCAAAATGTTATTTTTCAATAAAAAACCTCTAACCTCTAACCTTAAGCTAGGTGAAGCTATTATATACTATATACCAAAGCATTATGAAGCATTCATTTCTGTGAGTGCAGATCAGCGACACAAAGAAAATTCACAACGGCAACACTTTTAAGCAGCCACTTGTTGCATAGTCCGATGTCAAGAGCCTCTGCTTTGGTCAAGCGCCAATTGAGATGTGACAGGTTGTCTGGTCAAGATATCCGACTACCTGGCACTCCAATCCTCACCTGGAACCGCTTGGGGGAAAGGTCATCGGATTGCGGGGCACGAATTGTAAGCTGGCTTAGTCCCAGGCACGAATTGCCTGCCATGATTATGCGATGCTATCCATGATATATAGCCCCCTTAATCTCTTAAGTTTTAATTTACCCTGTCTGCTTATACAATGGTGTTTACCCATTTCTTTTGGTTTTTGCAATTTCACGAAGTACACAGCATGAGGAAATTCGGGAGAAATATGGAATGATGACAGATCGCGACGAGTGTTCCTAAAAGGCATATTCTGGGTCAGGAGTATCTACTTATCCCAAAAATCACCTAGAGGTAAGAACTATGTATAAATCAATAGTTACTCCTAATATATTTATTCATTTCAGCAGAAGAATAAATCTATTTTCGAGCAATTATTTTGTTCCTTTCATTGCCTTGGCATATTTTAAGAGTTTTCTTTCTTTAGAATCGGTCAATGATTAGACATACATAGTGCCTTTTAATTTAATCATAACTTTTACTTTTCCCTCAGCCATAAAAAATCCAATATTTTCCCTAGCCAATCTATTTTGTTTTTCCCACATGCATCATATCAAGAGTTTAAATCAGCTTACAAATTATTCAAATCTGTCAGGTAATTTGATTCCCGATCCGCTTAGCCGCCAATCAATCGCCCAACAAGTGTTATATAAATTGTATAATTTCCGATAACTGTTTTCCAGCCTGATCTTGGGCTAATCGTCTTATGTGTGGCATCGAAATGCGTTCGAAAGTTACAGGTTTTCCAGTTCAAAAAGGCCATTGTGCCGAGTTATTGGGACGCCGAGGCTTATTTATTAACGATGGTTTCACTTTCCAGCCACACACAATTACGATCAAAAGAAGAACGACAAACGAAACCAAACAAATTTGTTTATAAATGTCGCACAATATTTATTTGTTGACGCCGTCATCGATTTGTCATTGTTCGGCGCTCTAAGGGGCACTCGAAAATTTATGGGGCTTACAGCAAACTGACTCCATTCCGCGGAAGGTGAAGGGTTGACAATGGGCCACAGAATCGAAATTGGTTGGAATTGTAACAATGGAGCCCGGCCAACACCAAGACCAAAGCTAAGCGATTCCAATTCGAAAGCGAGCAGGCGGCGCTGAAATTTATGCATAATTTCTGTGACAAATGCCTTAAAACGGCGGCGAGAGAGCATGGAAAGTGTGAAAAGTGCATTGATAATTATGATAATTGCCTAGGCCGTAAGAAAAAAACAACAAAAATCTGGGGCCTAGCTCTAACTGGGAAATGATGAGTTCGGCAATAGATACAGATACAGATACAGATACATTTTCATGTTGACAAAAGGCAGTCGTATTGTTCAAGTACACTGGCTAACTTTCATTCTTAGCCACTCGGCAAAGTCACTGATTTGTGGCGGTTGCCGTTTCTTATTTGTTGGCTTATTTCTCGTGTTTCCACTGTTTTTGGGTTGCCCGCCTGATTATATGGTACGTGCTATTTCATTCGCCGACAGATACAAGATACAAAGATGCACAACTGCCAACCGCAAGACAACCAGCGACATCCCAAGGGGAGGGCCATAAGATGAGGTGATTAAAACCGAAGGCTATGCGAATCGCGAAATGCTCTATGGTGTGTTAAGGTATTGCTTTTATATCACAGGTTTTTTTTTGAAATTTAGCTATTTCTATCTACATTTTAATTGTATTTTTACTAAAGATTCCTTTTTATTTAACCTATTGGTAATAAATAATTGCAAAAATGATTGTCAGTATTATTTCAGCATTTCTTGGATTTATCTGAAGGTGTCTGGTATTCTTAATTTAAAAGATATTTTATAATTCATTGAGAGAAAGACCCATTGTAAGGTACAATGTTCTGGTTAAATTAATGGAAAATCCTTAAGCTTGCTTATTCTTATTTATTATTAAATTCTATATTTATCATATCATAGTTATTGAGCAAGTTATTGGACCCTCGACTGAGTTAGCACCAAATAAACAGCTACAACTTGGTCATGATCATGATCATGGCTGCATCGCTGTTTTACAAGATAGCTGTTGCTTCTCGCGGAGGAACCCCATCCCCAGCCCGGTTTCCAGCCCAATCTCCTCCAGGTGAGTTGGCCTACCTGCCCATCTACCTGCAATTATGATCCGCTAGTTGGGGATTGCCTACAAGGCATGTCAACGCCTAGGACCGCGATCTCCAGTTTATAGTTGGGTGCCAATGTGCAGAATCTGCCGGAATACGCGGGATTCTGGGAAGCACTTCCCGTGGGCAAATTTCCCATTGACGATGGTGGGTAAAAAAAATTAAAATAGAAAAAATCACCACTTATGCAAAACGAACGGGCGAGATTTAATGTGTAAAAGTGAAAATGCAGCAGCCTATGGTGTGTCAGTGTGTGGTGGGGTGGTGCGTTGTTGGGTGGTACAAATTATGAAATTAGTATTATGTGAAACGGAGTTAAAAGTGTGATTAAACTGGAGCTGCAGTCAAAGTCACACACATGTGTGTGGGGCATAAAGCTGAAGAAAAAACCCACCTGCCGCATAATAAAGCCGCCGCCGTCAAGACAATGAAAGTCACCTAAGTACCCACTCCACAATAAGTGTGCGGGGCAATTAATATCATTTCAACGTGGATGTGGATGTGGATTTGGATGTGGATGTAAATGTGGATGTGGATGTGGATGCGAGAGCCACCGCTATATGGTTTTCCGAGTGAGCGAGTCGCCCAAATGGAAATGCCGTCGCCGGCAGGTTAGACCCTTCGATGATCAGGGTTAAAGAGCGGGGTTAGCTGAATGTTTTTAGAAAACAAAACAAGAGGTTTTCAAGAAAAACTAAAATAATGTACCAAAAATACTAAATATTTGCCTAGAACTATTGATATAATTTAAGAATTCACTTTTTAAGTCATGAAATATTAATTCAGGATAATGAAAGTCGATTTATAATAGGTTAGCCTACTGCTTATGTTTACTATGTAGTAAAATATGTTCCTCAACAAATATTTGAGAAGTTTGAAAAGCAATATGAATCGAAACCCTTGGATAATTACAACAAGATGAAATATATATATATACAGTACCAAAAATCGAAGTCTTTTTAATAATCTTGTTTATAAGAATGACAGCATTCTAGTTGGATTTATTGAATACAACCATTCTATAAACAATGTTAATGGCGTCCCAGCAAATTCCTGGAATTATTTCCAGCTCGTGGCAATAAAAAGCCTACTGGGCATACCCCCTGCTACCCATTTGGAGCTGCGATAGGAACCCACGATGAGTGCAGCGACAAAAAAGCAAATAACAATTCCCCGTGGCTTATTAGCAATGCCACTTAGAAGTTGGAGCAGGGTGAAAGTCATCCAGCCGAATGCACATGGAGAGGTTGTACTCTGCTGTGCTGTGCTGTCAACTGTCCCACCTGTCGTCCCCCCCCCCCCCCCCCCCCCCAACCACTTAATCAACCCATCCAAACCGATCCCATACCATACCATAACATACCGCCCGCAGAAACCGCAAGCGCACTCAAGTTTGTTGCCTCAGTCTTTTGTTCTGCCACGGCCGATGGTTCATGGTGAATTGCGTAGGGAATTGCCCTAATCGCGGTTTCGGTTTCAATCGTCAATCGTAATCGCAATCGAGGAAAAATTTCTAACCAACGCCGCGGGGCATTGGCACGAGATCTTCTCCGATATTTAATATATATAATTTAAGGCCCATGGGGCCATAAAAAATAAAAAGCCATAATATATGTGCACATCTCGACGTGTAAAAGAAAATGAGCTGCTTCGGCAATTAATAGACCATGAACAGTTTGCTAGACGAAGGAAAACTGCGCACCACTAAATCCAGCCTCAACTTGAGTTTGACTAATGCGCACTTATCAAGTAAGACCTAAAAAAACAAAACTAGTTAAAGACGAAAGTCTATTAATGAATGGGTTTAATTGAGATGGATCATGTCTGTTTTTGGCCATGTTCTTCATTCTAAATGCTGGTTTTAATGGCATGATTTTGCTGCCCACTACACGTGAAAATCATTTAAATAAGTCATTAGTATTTAGGCAAATATTGCATGTCTTTAGAAAAAAAGCCCTATAAATGCTAATTTATTATTTCACAAGTTTAACTATTCGCATTGCTTTGTGTATGCAAAATTATAGTTGGTGATGGCTTTATTTCACTTTGCGTCCATTGTTTGATGAACTCTATTTGCATTTTCAAGGGAATATTTTTAAGCTTCGATTTTATTTTTAAACATTATCATACTTCGAATTTTAATACCATTGATTACTAAATTATTATTATAATTAAATAACACTTTTATATTTGTTTTTTACATTTTACTCTCAATTATCATTTATTTTCGACTCACCGTTTAACTTATTTAATTTTCAAAATTCAAGCGCTCGTTGCTGTATTCCTTTCGGCAATATTTCTCAACATTAACACAGCATATTAATCTTATTTCGTATTTTTCATTAACTTTTTCGATTGGCTGCCAATTATGACAAATGAACAGGAAAAAACAAACAAAAGAACACTAGTTGACACGCACATTAAGATGGATGCTGGGGGTTGAAGATGAGTTTTCCCGATAATGGAAGGGCTATTAATCACTGGGAAAAATAAAGTGGACGACGGTCGCGGTCAGGAAAAGTCAGGAGGAAAACGGCGAAGACGACGACGCGACGCCGACGATCCGGCAAACACGTTTTCCAGTTACAACGTTGGCAACGGAATGATTTGGCCAAATCTGTAGCGGCCCCAACGAAGCCCGAAATTATCCCAAAGAGCGAAAGCCGGCAAATCAAACAGAGAGCCAGAGCGCTGAGAAAATGGCCCACAGGGAGAGAGGCTTTCTCCGGCTGAGAAAAACGGTGGAAGATACAAAAAAAAAAACAAAAAGAGAGTGGCTGGGACGCAGTCCCACCACTTTGAATACCCTGCATCGCAGGTGATCTATGAACCAGACCATTGGCTTCTGTGCGGGTTTCCTCGCATAAATTTCGATCGATCATGGCCAGCACCCATTTGCCAGCCAAGTTGTTCCATTACAGATAAGGCTGTGCGACAAACCCACTTCGTCATCATCGACCACTTACAGCTGCACTTGCGTTTCTAGCAATCCAACTTAACCGTTTAATAAGCTATTAATCGCTTACTTTATAAGCCCATTATACCAATTTTAATAATGGAGACGTAATGTTTACTTGCTTGGCTAAAATATGTTTCAAATGAATGCGATCCAGATACTTTGAAAAGTGAAAATGAATGATTTACATGTTTTGACAGAAGATATATTAGGTATTCTCTAAGGATTCTATTTTCTGAGATTCTAATCGCTGACTTAATAAGCCCATCATCCCAATTTTAATAACACAGAAATAATGTTTACTTGCATGGCTAAGATATGTTTGAAATGAATGGGATCCAGATATGTTAGAACGTGAAAAGAATAATTCATGCTTAAAGAGGTTATATTATAGTTTTCCTTAGTGTACACCCTTTTTTGGGACTTGTAGATTAAATTAAATTTTATTTTTATGTGGACCTCTAACCCACACGATTTACTGACTGGAATTATTTAAAAAACTCATGGCAACCTAAAAATAACTCTAAGGTCCAACAACATTTTATGAATTTATATGTTAAATCAAAACTTTAAAATGAAGCAAGTATCATAAGTTCTTAAGACATTTTTACCATCTGAATTTTTTGCCAGAGAAAAAATATAATTGAATGATTCTTATCAAACTATTGATTAAATGGTTCCAAGATATATTTTTACTGGTTTAAAAGCTTATGCAATTTTCGTCTTTCGCGGACTACAAAGATTGTATAAAAAGTGAATGCAAGATAAGATTGAATCACAAATCAGAAAGCATTGCCAGAAAAACCTTCGTAAGTTTTCTTAAAAAATCCTAATTCACTAGGTCATTAATGGTGACTTTGCATACTTTTCCAGGTGAAATACAACTTCGCTTTCCAGCCGGGTAGGATGCCAAAATATTTGACTTCCCCATTTCAAATATTTCCCATTCACAGCATTTTTGCCCCGGCAAGAGTTCCACTTTATTTCTGTCAAGTTGATGTGTTGCATTGCTGCATTGCCTGCATTGCATAACAAACAAATTGTTCACTTTCAAAAAAAGAGAAAAAAAAATGTTAACCAAAAAATGAAGGAGCAGCCAGGAGTGGGTGAAGCGCCCACACAGCAACATGGGCATAAACTGGACGCACTGCGTCCACTTTTCGGGCTTTTAAGTCGCTCAGCTTGGCTGAGATTGGGCAATCGGCAGCCCGAAGGCTAATTGCTGCCATGCAATTAATTTGTGACTTTTAATTAAAGCCAAGGAAACCAAGGCGAAGAGCAGCATTCGAAGAGCTAAAGATAAAGATGAGTTCAGAGGGCTGGAGAATCTAATGATTGAGCGCAGCAAATTGATGTTTTGGTTTTTTGAAAATTGAAATTGATTTTGTTTTTGTTTGTTTGTTTGCTGTTTTCTTGAACGGATCATTAGCCAAAGAAGATCCATAGGATTTGGACTATAAATTCAAGTGTATCTCGAAGCAAAGACATCACAAACCATTGGATCTCAGCTTCGATCAGAATCTCAAATCTAATCAACTTTTAATTCCAGAATGAAGGTAAGAATTGAAGGAGCACTTGGAGGACTAAGTAGATTTGATAGCCTTAAATCGAATCCTCTTCAGGTATTTGTCTGCGTGTTGGCTTCTCTGGCTCTGGCCAGTGCTGGTGGCTTCCGCGGTGGTGCCGGCGGCGGAGCAGGCGGTGGCTATCTGCCTGGTGGAGGACACGGTGGTGGCGCCGGCGGCTTCGGTGGCTTCGGTGGCCGCCCGGCCATTGGAGCTGGTCTGGTGTCCCACGTTTCCCAGTCGCAGGGCAATACTAAGGTCCATATTGGCGGTGGTGGAGCAGGAGCTGGCTATGGCGGTGGAGCAGGAGGTGCCTATGGTGGTGGAGCAGGAGGCGCCTATGGCGGTGGACGCGGTGCTGGAGGCTGGCAAGGAGCTGGAGCTGGCCGCGGTGGTGCCGGAGGATGGCAGGGTGGAGCCGGAGGAGCTGGAGGCTGGCAGGGTGGTGCCGGAGGAGCAGGAGGCTGGCAGGGAGGAGCTGGAGGCAACGCCTGGGGCAATCCCGCCCAGTTCGACTACACCGTCAACCACGCTTCCGGTGGTGCAGGTCACGCCTACGGTGCAGGTGGTGCAGGTGGTGGTGCCTACGGCGGTGGCTCCCGTGGAGGAGCTGGCTGGTGGAACGATTAAACAATGACTTCCAAAAAATCTATTACCCAACATGTGCAACCGAGTCCGACCAATAAAATTTAAACATACAAATTTGTTTCTTTGTTATTTGATTGATACAAGTTTGCTTCCTAAGTCTTTCGTTTCCTTAAAAACAGGTTGTTGACTTCGCTTTTAAACTTCGACTTAGTGGTTGCGAACTAGGCTAAGACTTAAGCTAGAGATCATTTATTATTTTGGCAATTCTTTGTAAAAATAAACTTATTCGGTAATAAAATAAAAACTTTACTGGAGATTAATCCACAAAAAAACCATTTAGTGCAGTCTAGGGTAAGCTTTCAACAAGGAATACACAACTTAGAAATGGTAAACACAAAAATGTTCCAAAACAAAAACAGAAGCTAACTCCGGAAAGCCGAAGTTTATACATTCTTGCAGGTCGTTTATGTGGGATCAATGTATATATAACGCTTTCCGATTTTTATAAAATAGAAAATAATTACAGATATATTAAGATAATGTTCCATTAAAATTTACTATATACACATGTTTTACCGAAAACAATATATAACTTAGCTACCTTAATTTGGGAGGGCATTCAAAAGTTTTCGGAAAAACGTGTTTACCCAGAAAAAGTATGGATTTTGTTGAGTTTTAGGAAAAAATTAACTACTTATTCATTTTTAACTTATTTAAATAATCACTTATAAAGCTTCATGAACAAGTTGAATCGCTAAGATACTTTGGCATATTTTATTTTAATTTATCTTATACATATTTTATGAAAATACAAAATTTGAAAAAGAAAAAAATGCACCCGAATTCTGGCTTTAGGCATTATTAAACGAGGTCCACACTTGATTTTCTAAGAAAGAGAACGATTTATAGGAAAGAAATCAAATCGGTTGGCCCAGTAAGCAACGTTAAAATTCTAAGTGTACAGATAGTTTACAAATTAAATGGTCATCTATTTAAGTTAACTGCAGTACCGAAATCTAATAAGACAATTAAAAAACTTATAAATGTATCTTTTTAGGTAATTTTAGGAAATACGAACCTAATTTTAACAGTGTACTGCCTACAGCTTTTTTGCGCAGGAAGCTTTCGTACCTTCAGCGCCAGATGGCGCTGTGGCAAAGTTCGTTGCCTAAGTCTTTCGTTTGCTGGCACGAAGAAACCAGTTTACAACTTTGCTCTTTGCTTTACGCCCTGCCCTTGCGAGGGGGTATTGGATTACTGAAGTTCAAGGTCATTTCCAGCCGTTGCCACCGAAAACGAAAGTTCATGAAGAGGAAAGACCTAAGAAAAAGGAAGATCACTTGAAAGGATTTCCTATAAATAATAATCCACTGCAGTTTTTGCGATCAGTGCGGGGAACCTGAGGTGTTAACGCCAATCCTTGACACCGGCCCATAAAACATCCATTTAATTCAAGAGTGTGTGCTCAACATGAAGTTAATCAGTTTATTGACTGTCAATGATTTATACGAAAATCGGATTCGTAGCTTTTCAGTTTTTTGTGTATTTTTTGTGTATTTCGCTTTGTTTTACTTCCGCTGGCAATCGTTGTTTGACTTTGAATCCGCCGATTTTCTTTGTCTGGCATTGTCTTTGAATCGATAATCATGAAGTTGCGGCGTCAACGAGTCTCGTTTGAGTTTGCCATGTGCGTTTTTGGCTTTCGGTATACGGTTACCAGGGAGCCTTGGACAAACGCATTACGATTCGCATGTTTGTTTATAAACAAATGGGCATCTTACATTTATTTACACCAATCTGAACAAATTATGCGTGCGTGTGTGGCAACCTGTTTTGGTTTTTGCAGTTTTTTCAACTGGTTTTCTGTTTTTTATTTTTGGCTCTCAGGTGTTTGACAAACTCTTGATGCACATTTCAAAGATTAACGCTGCGGTATATCTTTGATTGGGAAATTTATTTGAAACTAATTTGGTCAATGGAACTGAAAGATAATTAAAGCTATATTTCATATTCTTAACGCCTTGAGCATTTTAATTGGTAATCTATGCATTAAAGTGAAAGAAAAATCGTATTTTTGACTAAAATCTGAATCTCGTATTTTTGACTGAAATCGGAATTCCATTTTTTCAGTTTTTTGGACGCTAAAAAGAAAATAAACGTCAGATCGATGAATGTCATACCTCGTTGAGCTCGTTGCTTAATTTTCTGTCCACTGGCTTTAAAACCTGGAAAATTTTAACTTTTCACATTTTTTGCAAAAAAAATGCAAAAATGGGTACAAAAAAAATGTTTCTTAAAGTGATGGGGATCGATAGAATTTGTAGCAAGCTGCTCAAAACAGTCGGTCTTTTAGCTGTACGCCTTGATTTGGCTAAGCTACGACTGAAAAACCACCAAAAAATGCGTATATTTGACCAAAATCTGAATCCCAAAGATAACTGATGTACCCCCTTACAAAAAATGCGAAAATGGGTCAAAAAAAAATGTTCCTTAATGTGATAGGAATCAATAGCATTTGTAGCAAGCTGTTCAAAACAGTCGGTCTTTTAGCTGTACGCCTTTATTTGGCCAAACTACGACTGAAAACCACTAAAAAATGAGTATTTTTGACCAAAATCTGAATCCCAAAAATAACTGATGTACCCCCTTACAAAAAATGCGAAAATGGTTCAAAAAATAAATGTTCCTTAATGTGATGGGGATCGATAGCATTTGTAGCAAGCTGCTCAAAACAGTTGGTCTTTTAGCTGTACGCCTTGATTTGACCAAACTACGATTGAAAAACTGGAAAAAATCGTATTTTTGACCAAAATCTGAATCCCATTTTTTCGCCCTATTTGCACTTACGTATCAAGTGCTTCCTCAATTAAGCTTTAGACTAGTAGTTATCATTTTATTTATATATCATAATATTTTATATAGTTAATTAATATATAGTAAATGGTAAAAAACAATAAAGCATTGAAGTATAATACAAAATGTTTGTGAAAGTATCTTTACTTCTTTAGCTTTTCCATGACTTAAAATTTTTTCATAATTTTTTAAAGGGGGATGATTTCATCCTGGTTTTTATGAGCCTAGACGGACACGCCTCCCAAGCAGATTTTAGTGATTGATGGGAGAGTGCAATTGATTAGCCAGCCATTAACTATCGATGTTTTACGACCCCATCGCCGATGTTCTGGCAAGGCAGTGTAATTAGCTTATATTTATATGGGCCTGTCTGCCATCAATTTGCCATTTGCATATGTACGAGATCTCAGCACCGAGATGATCAAACTATATATATGTGAAAGGAATATAGATAGATGCAATGTGCGATGGTTATTTATGTGTCTGCTGGATTTCCCATAAAAAGGCAAATGCACCGGGCAATTTTCTATGCCAACTTGCAAATTCGCATTTGGAATTGAATTAATGTTGGCACAATATTAGTTATTATCATTACATATTACCAACTTATTTATGAGTGTCATCAATTTCAGCCGTAATGCCCTCCCATTTAAGCGATGTGATGACTCTACCCAAAGTTCTCCTCCAGCATCATTACTCCGTTCACTTTTTGACTGGCGTTTTGGTCTCGGTTTCGGTTTCTATCCATATTTGCCTTTGTGTTTACTATTGCACTGGTAATTTCATTTGGGTACATAACTCGCAATTAAATATGTTAATTCTGTTGTTTTTTAATAGAAGCCTTCAACTGCCCGAAGGCGAAGCGATGGGAAATAGTTTTGTAGGTTCGGTCATTACAATATAGTCGCTATTGTAAGGCAGATTTAAATTTAAGTGTGTATATACATCATATGTATTCGCATCTTGAATTAACAATGGGCTGGACATTCAGTGGGAGGTGGGGTCTAGTCGATCATCCGAACTGACCTGTTCTAAGTAGGTTATTCAGCAAACCAGAAGTGATTCCAAACTCGTTTATTAAGGTAGAACTTTAAGGGCAGCCTTGAAATATGGATCAAAACGTTTAGAATTACTTTATATAGGAACTAGAAACATTTTTTTGAGCGATCAATAAATATTGAAATAGGTTCCTCAAGGAATAATAGATAAGTAAGGTTGGTAAACAAAACCAAAAACAAGTTCAAAGTTTTTTAGAAAACTTACAAATGAATTTTATAGCATCTTATAATAGATCTTATAATTCTGAATGCAATACAATAAATAAAATAATGGTTTTTACCATTTATGGTAATATATTCCTTGTTTGGAAATGTTTATTAAGCCACTTATTTCTCCACTATGATCTTTTATACTTGATAATTAAATCAATAAATCGATAATGAGGAAATCTTATTAAAATTGATATTTCCTAGCTTCGAGTGGCCGTCACTCATCTGTTTTAAAACCCGAGAGCAGCACTTCATAGACCTCTACTTGCTACTTCTTTCTGCTGGCCAACTTGTTTGCCACTTAATTGATAAGTTAACCAATCGAATGCTGTCGTTGGTTTGGTAGCTTACAGCTTGAAGTATAATCGAATAATACGATTTGAATATTAATGGACCTAAGAACGAGTATGTAAATGCCAAAGATTGAGACAAGCTTGCGAAAAAATAAACAAAAAGTCTGAGACTTTCTTCTTTCTGTTTAGATCATATTTTTGTCGATATTTAAGGCGTGTGCTTGGGTGAGTGCATTGAACCCTTGGACTTGTGGGAGAGTTCTCTGAAGAGTGTTTATCTTTCGGGTTAGTACTGACAACTAGAGGGCCGACCAAAATTCCCAGGCATCTGCCATATCCGCCGAGCCACTATGCAAATATATGCCAAACTGAAGCATAGAAATAGAATCACTGAACCGGTTCGTACCAAAGTATTAATATGCGATGATGTGGGCAATGTTTATGGGTATTGGGGATACAAATACCGAATTAAAAAAGGCCTCCGACCGATTTCGAGTCAATAATAAGTTCTGGTCAAAGCAGGTAGATGCCTTAGTTTTTCCACTGCAAAGTCTAAACCTTGGGGCAGAACTCACGATTTAAGTCCGATACCCGGGGCCATTCATCAGTTTGACACTTCAGTTTAGCCGCTTCTGCTCCTGCTTTTGGCCCATACTCTCTGCTGGCCAACTGACAAAACATTGATATAAATGTTGATTTTCGCCCCATTGTTGCTCGCCGCCGGCCGCGGTGATTAAATGCCGATAATTTGTTTGACTTTCGGCGATTGGCACAGTGGCTTAGCACTGGTTATTCTATGGTTTCATAAAAAAAACTTAATTGATTAATTGATTTCAACAAACTATATATGTATCTAGTAAAGTTACTCTACTATTAAATACCCTTTTTTTCTGCTAAGGCATACCAAAATAAGTACAACTCCAGATGTAGATGGCGCCAGATGCAGTTTTATTAGCTCGGAAAACATTGATGACTTCTTTTTCTACATAGTTTTTACTTTTTAACGAATACAATATCACTTTTACTTACCGAAAAACGAGTATACAAATTTAAGTTATATTAAAGTTAATTCTTTAATATAATTATAAAATATTTTACAATATTACTACTACGCTGAAATTTGGCATAAGGCTAACATAATTAAAATGTTGTGCTAAAAAACTAAAAAAAATAGTAACTGTAGGAATATTTAATATGATTTGTATGGTTATTGCTTGTATGGTTAGCACTGAAGACAAATTAGTAATCGTAGCAGTTAAGCTATGGTTAAAAACAGATTTAGTTGACTTACATAAAATAGGTTCTGAATTTTGTTTTAGGTATGTTAAGAAATCTTGAATATATCATGTCGTATAAGGCTGGTTGGATCTGCAAGCCATTAAAATCGTTCTTAAATAAATATCTTTTTAATCAAAATAAGTTTTCTTTTCTTAAATATAATACAATTATTCTTGTAACGTACCAAAGTCAATTATTCTTCTATAATCAGGAATTCGATAAAGTAATATTCAACTTTAGGTTATTGACACCATTCATACTCGATTAAAGTACGTAATCCCCTGTTTTTTCTACAGTGTATTTGTAACTTTCTGGTTAGCCCAAATGTGTGGTCTTCTCATCACCGCGTAGATAATGTTTTCATTCGATTTCCCAACGCCCCCAACCCGATTTAGCACCTCCCATCCCACTGTGCCGGCTGGAGGAGAAGCGGTTCCTCATCCAAAGTAACCGAAGTAAGCCGCGCATGCGCACAGATTAGCATAGGCAAACAAAAGAACCGCCGGCGAGCATAGGCGAATGTGGGTTATTATGAAATCGCAGCCGAAGCCGAAAATGATGCTGCTCTGGTCGCTCTGCCCATCAATGGCTTCTAATTGGGGCTCCCCCCCCCCATCTCAATCGGATTTTTCGGGGGTATAAAGGTGCGTGTGCCGGCGGTCGTTGGAATTAGTTTGGTCAGCTGTTTGAAACCGTTTGTTACCCATTCGCTAACTCGAGATGAAACCCTTTGCCTGCATCCTGGTGATCCTTGCCGCCGTCCTGTCCGTTGGTCAGGCCTCTCTGGGCGGTCTTCTTGGCGGCGGCGGTGGCGGCGGAGGAGGTGGCTCCATTGGAGGCGGATCCGGCGGCATTGGACAGCTGCTGCAGAGCAAGCTGGGCGGTCTCGGCGGAGGATTGGGCGGTGGCCTCGGCGGAAAGCTCGGCGGCGGCGGTGGCGGCGGAGGAGGCGGTGGTGGCTACTCCAACGGCGGTGGCTACTCCGGCGGATGGTCTAACGGTGGCGGTTACTCCGGCGGTGGCGGATACTCTGCTCCTGCTCCCAGGCCCGTTGAGAAGGTGATCATCGTGAAGGTCATCAACGAGGGATACTCTGGTGGCCACTCTGGTGGATACTCCGGTGGCTACTCCGGTGGTTACTCCGGTGGTGCTCAGTCTGGAGGATGGTCCTCCGGTGGTGCTCAATCTGGAGGCTGGTCCTCGGGTGGCGGCTGGAACAAGGGCTGGTAAGGAAGGACCCAATCATGGCCCAACCTCGAATAGTTCAAACTGCCAAACAAAAAGCCAAGCAGCTTAGGTTTTACTATATTTTTTTTTATATATATATTTTAGAGGTATTTGTTTGTTAGAATTTATGCAATACACAAGAAAAGAATTTCCATTTTTAATTGGGTGTTTTTTTGTGATTGGCTGGGTAACCGGTTGGTGGGACTGTGGTTTCCTGCTCTAAGTTTGACTCTGACCCAATGGCCAAATGGTTGAGGTCATCACCTGCCAAACGAAATAAAATGGTAATGGGACAGGTACTTAGGCGATTTTCCACTCTTTTTCTTTTTGGCTTATTCACTTGCAGCACTTGCGCAACGAAAAGAGCGCATTTTATTGAATACCATCGATGGCGATCGATCATTCCGTCGAAAACGAACGACTGCCAGTTGATCGCACAAAAGAGCCAAATTTGATTTTTATGCCGCCCATGATTTAAAATGCGGCCAGCGGTGGAAACGTGCAAAAGCCAAAAGGTTCAAGTGGTTCGGTTCTGGAATTGGCCTATCAGACGTCTATAATTTGCATTTTGGGACAAGATAGGCTGATTTTAATTTTTAGAAAATATTCTTGCTACTCTTTGTTCTTAAAGATTCATTTGTGTGAATAATTTTGGTTGAAAAACTGAATTCTTAAATTTATTAAATCTCTTGAAAAATGTTTGTATATGTTGCTTAAAAGGTACAATACATACTTAGCTGATAATTTTATTGCTTAATTTATATGTTAATCATTGATGATTAAAAATGAATTAGGACCTATTAAAACTGCTTCTATAATAAAGAGGGTTTTAAACATATTCAGAAATATGTATAAAATGGTACACAAATATTCGAATATAATGCGTAATTAATACTTCTTGAATGCATTGTGTTTTATTAAAACCCAAAAATATATTGGAATAAGATAATGAATAAGACTGATTTATTGAAGAGTATAATAACTTCAGTTTCCGTACTTATTTTAAATGATGTACAAGTGCATAGGTGATGAAACCAATTATGGTTAGACCACGGCAATGATCTGAATATTTAGAATAATAAAGCTTACAATAGCAACTAGGACGGCTCATCGGGTGAGACACCTTCTTGTGAAACCCATCAATCTCTTGTGATGGGCTCTGTGTCAACTCATAAGTTGCACCCGAACAATTGGACCCAAGCCCCCGATCGATTGATTGATTGATTTGCCGGCGACCCGATTTGCCAGACAGCACGAATTATGTGCAACCGCAGCACGGTAGCCAAAAAGACAAACACGCAGCTGCTCCAAACTCCGATCTCCATCCCCATCCCCATCCCCATCGCCATTACCATCGCACACCTCCACCTGCAATCTGCAATCTGCGATTCCATTACCATTACCAATTCCATCTGTATCGCCATCGCCATTCTGAATAATGGGCAGGCATAAAGAATCGATCCCTGGCTCCCCCAGCTCCAATTCCTATGGATATCTGGCCATCCAAACGCCGGCAGGCGAACTCAATTAAGTACTTTGCGGTTGCTACATTAAAATGGAGAGCCAATAGATCGATGTTCATGATGCGGTATCAGCTTGTCTGGGCGGCACTAGCCTACAAGCAAAAATGAAACGTTTATCTGTAATGTTAGGAATGGTGTAAAAAAAAAATAGTTGATTATTAACAGTCTATAGACTTATTTAATCAAAGTTTTATTTTATCCTTAAAAATTTGTAACAGGCAATTCTAATTTTTTTTAAATATACATTTAACTCAGTTTTTTAAGAAATTATGCATCAAATTTACTATACGAGTATACTATTCGAAGTTATTTACTGTAATAATATTAATTTTTACCAATGTTATGTATTATTTTGTATCAGGATGTGGAGAATAGAAAATGTATGTTATATCAGCGGTGCCACAGATATTGCCACATTTTCCATAAAATTACAAAATAATGGGTAATAACCAGTATCAAATAAAAAATCCTTAATTTTACGATAATTGAATGATTGATGATGATTAAATGTTATTTGCTTTCATATTACAGAAAATACCATAAAGTTTTCTAATTGCTTTAAAAAGATATAAACATCATATCTCTGATTTTCTATATTTCCACACTTAACTTACCACTTATCATTGTGGAAGGCAGTTCACGTAGTGACGAAAAGAGTGGAGACTACTTGCTACATTTTGACCAAAATTAGTCATTTTTGGATAGTGTATTTATTTAGTGGAATGTAAAAACATTGTTCGTCACAAGAGCTAATATTGGAGTTTTTTACGTTAAAGGTGCGATCGTCACTATTATTTTTACCTCATTAAGATCTGTTTTTGTTTCGTAGATTATATCCATTATCCTGAAGGCCTGGATCTGCTGCAGTCCAGTGCTCCTCCTATCACTGTAAATGACAGTTCACTTAGTGACGAATCGCGTGGAGACTACTACATATAGCCCAACATGAGTAAATTTTGGATAGTAAAAACATTTTTAGTCACCAGAGCTAATATCGGAGTTTTTAACGTTAAAGGTGCGTTCGTCACTATTTTTATTACCTCATTGAGAGCTTTTTTTTTTAGATAGATTATATCCATTATCCTGAAGGCCTGGATCGGCTGCAGTCCAGTGTTTCCTATATACCAAGTCAGGTGCTCCAGCTGGAGGCGTTTGCTGGGCGCAGAACAGCCGACCTACGTGGGCCCATAGAGCGTACGAAATCGAAAGTCGGAGTTGGCATAATGAGGCCCAAGTGCTGAGGTGAGTTGAGCCACCACCCGACCCTCCGCACCACCCGAAGCACCACCCAGCCACTGGCCATTGTAAGCTGGTCGCTGGCAGTTTTGGCAATTACATCTGATTATACGAGGCAGCGGCTGTGGCGAAGCTGTGGCTCACTGGCTTGGTGGCTCAGAATCTTGGATTCTGGTATAAATAGTCGAGAGTGGCTGCAGTGGGGCATTAGTTAGTGCACGGCAGCTGCGGAGATGCAAACCACGATGACAACGCGACGACTTGGCCTTCTCGGTCTGCTGGTGGTGCTGGGTTGCCTGGTGGCCCAGGGCAAACCACATGGTTGGAGCAGCGGCGGCGGTGGCTCAGGCGGTTGGTCCTCCGGCGGTGGATCGGGTGGCAGCAAGGTCATCATCAGTGCCTGGCCATCCGGCGGTGGCGGTGGAGGAGGTTGGTCCTCTGGTGGCGGATCAGGAGGAGGCTGGAAGAGCGGCGGTGGAGGAGGCTGGTCATCCGGTGGAGGCGGCGGCGGTGGTGGCTGGCCATCCGGTGGCTCTGGAGGCGGTGGATGGAAGAGCGGCGGTGGCTCGGGCGGTTGGTCCTCCGGCGGATCCTCTGGCTGGCCCAGCTCAGGCGGCTCCTCCGGCTGGAAGTCCGGCGGCAGTTCAGGATTATCCAGTGCCCTGTCCAGTCTCTCCGGTTGGAAATCCCAGGCTTTGGGTAGCTTGAGCAGCGGTTGGAAGAGCGGCGGCGGCGGCGGTGGAGGCGGCTGGCCATCTGGTGGCGGATCAGGAGGAGGCTGGAAGAGCGGCGGCGGCTCAGGCGGTTGGTCATCCGGTGGCGGATCCTCCGCTTGGCCCAGCAAGATCAGCAGTGGTTGGTCCTCCGGCGGAGGAGGAGGAGGAAGTGGCGGCTGGTCATCCGGCGGAAGCGGCGGCTGGAGCTGGTAAACAGATCCTGGACACGCGAAGACATCCAATCGAGGCGAACCGACGACAAGGCGATTCTAGATCCACTGCTCAACTTGTACATAACATTCTCTGCGCTAAACTTAATCAATAATTTTTTTTTGTGTTTCTAAATATGTGAATAAATCTTACGAGAAAGTAATTTCTATCATGAATTTTCTTAAAAAAAAGGGTAAGTGGTTTTTGTGCTTTAAATTAATATACAAATTGGTCAAGATCATATATTTTGACTTGTGATCCAAAAATCAAAAAAAATAGTATTTTATATTTCATTAGTGAAAAAAATAGACCTTAAAATTCATTGAGGGGTAGGATCTTACGCATTAAAATGACTTTGTGATTTGTTTAAAAAAACTTAAAGAATCTTTTCGACCCAAACCTTTTGTATGTTTTTAAGAGTTATTTTAAATATTTTTTGTCCGATATTATGGGGCTATTTTTAATGTAGAGAATGATGAGTAGAGTCGTTTAAAAACGTTGGTGAACAGGGAACTTCAAAAAGGGTTTCTAGGAAAACTAATTTCTCGGCGAGATGATTTGAAAGACGAATTTTGCAATGCTTAAATATTAAAGTATAAAACCATTCAAATGGGTATGTTGATAGTATAGTCTAAAAATTTTTAACCGATAATGAAATTTTAAATGTTATATTTATTTTTCAAAGTGCAAGAATCTAGCCCCAGTGCCACTTTAATATTATTAATAATTCTTCTAATGATTTTCATAAATGGAAACTATCAGCGATTGCCACTACATTTTTCTCGCTAATAAGCTTCTTACCTCTTTATCACTTTACCTTTTTTATTTTCACTGGAACGTTCTAGATGATACCTTAAACATTAGCATTATCATTAAAAAAACAGAATGTATTTTGGAAAAGTAATTTTCACTACATATAAGTCAGAAGGTTAGAAGAATAACAGGTGCAAGTATGTATTTATGCAGAATTTAGAAATTCCAGCAAAAATACACTTCACGCATTATTTTATTTCAGAAAGGAAAACCATACGATTTACAAAATGCATTAAATAGTTTTATTAGTACAAAAAAACAGTAATAGCAGAAATAGAAGGGCTTTGGATAGAAGAAAACAGGAAGATCCAGGGGGTTGTCTCTATCTCTATGCCATGGAACACAGGTCAGCACCAGTCGGGGGTGATGGGTAAGCTGCTCTTGGCGAGGTATCTACCAGCCACCACCGTGTTGCTTGCCACCTCCGCCGCCACCACCTCCATAAAGGCCACCACCGCCTCCTCCGCCGCCGCCTCCGTGCTTGTTGTTGCCTCCGTTTCCGCCCTGCCAGGAAACGGAACTGCCGCGATTTCCGGCCAGGGACTTGCTGCCGCCTCCATGGCCACCTCCTTGGCCACCGCCGTAGCCTCCTTGTCCATGGCCACCTGGGGTTAACATTAAAAATGGTTAATGGAATATATTACATAATAAAATATTTATAAAATATTCAATCACCTTGGCTACCGCCTCCGTAGCCTCCCTGTCCACCACCTCCATGACCGCCACCACCGCCTCCTCCGTTCTTTTGCCAGCCTCCCTGGCCACCGCCTCCATGTCCACCTGTAAGAACAGGAAATATAAGTTAAAATATATATATTAAACCCTACACTTTGGAAACCCACAGGCTATAAAATATTCACCATGAATTTTACATATTCTGAGTTAATGAAGACCTTTTCCATTTCATTAAATTTTATTTGGTAATTTTAATTTACTGAAGGAAATATACTACTTAGATACTTTTGCAATTTATAAAAAAAATTCGTCAATAACTTCAAAATGTATAAAATTCCGGGTAATTTTTTTTTTTGTGCACTTAGCTTTTAATTTTTTAAATCTAGAGGTATTTCTTTTTTCTGCCCACTCATCCTATATAATTTTCGATCGATTTTACATTAATTGATTATTTTTGAATGATGAAATATTTTGAATTAAAAAATTGGTTATACAAAATTGTTGGACGTTTTGTTTATTTAATTTTGGTTAATGGTTTGCTTATAAAAAAATATGTTTTAAAATTACCTAGAAAACAGTTGAAGATTGACGAACAAAAAAACTCTGACAAGAAAAAAGGTATTATATAAAGACAAACTTTTGAAATATGCTTATATAGTAATTAATTTCTAAGAATAGAATTTTGTAATAAGATCTTAAATTTTAAAAACAATGTAATTATTGTGTAGATTAATAAAAGATGGCAAGGGTTCTGATACTACGGAGCTATACTTAGCCATAATTTGGGGTATAAGAAATGTTGCACATATGTAACATGGAAAACTAAGGAGCTAATGGCTTAAATTTGAGTGTCTCAGCACTGGGAGTATGATACACCTACCTTGGCTACCGCCGCCGTAGCCTCCCTGGCCGCCGCCACCGCCTCCTCCGCCCTTCTGCCAGCCACCCTGACCGCCTCCACCTTGACCACCGTAGCCGCCGCTACCGCCACCACCACCGTAGCCACCTCCACCGCCTCCTCCGCCCAGCAAACCGGCTGAGGCAAAGGCGATCATCAGACCGCACACGAAAACAAGGATCACAAAGTGACGCATCCTTTAATGACACTCAAAAAAAATATAGAAAAAAATATTGGGCCAAATATTGGAACCAAACTCTGTGCAATCCAAACGCTGCTGGAGGCTCAACACCACTGATGAACCAACCCAGAACTGAGCCATGTTTTTATAGCTCCGAAAGGCGGAAACTTCGGCTGAGTCAGCAGCCTGCCATCCCTCCGAAACTCCAATTGAGCTCCCAAAGGAAGGTTGAGAACTGCACTTCAAGTCGGCACAATGCGACTTGGCAAGCAGCTTGTCTGTCTCAAAAAAGTTCTCAAGTACGCCGGCGCATTGGCGCACTCGGCGGATACGCAATGTGCGCCGGCTGGGAACATCGCGTATACGCCACCGCAGCACTTGCAAACTGCTGAGCCATGGCTGCATCATTAATTGCCCGCGAATAGCTTATGGCACATAGCACATTTGGCCACCAAAACGCCTTGCAATTTGTCTTACAAGTTTACTATTTCCATGCGAAATTCTAGGCATTTTTTTATTTTTTATTTTTGCCGGCCATGCAATTTGTTGTTGAATTTTTCTTAATTATTTTTTCTAAGAATGTTCAAGACTTGCCGCTTGGCGGGGCTAAGTGAGTTGTGGAACTTGTGGTTCACATTTATTGGCGCTGTGGAGTGTGAGAATTTGTCGGGGAATTCAAGATGGCTATAAAAATTAAAAGGAAATAATGAAAGATACTAATATATAAAAAATAAAGAAGGTTTTTTTGTCGTAGTTGTGCATTAAAGATTAAATTATTTTTATCTATCCACTTGAAACTCTTTAAAGAGGCTAACCTAACATTATATCAATAAAACCTCAAACCTAAAAGTGAAAACTACTGCTATTTCTTGAAACATTTAAATATTGAATCTATGAAATTTGTTTTCCTTGGTTAGATTTTTTCTTATCTTAGATTAACAAAACACTTGGTTAAATTAGATTTATATTGGGGACTTATATAACTAAAGAGTGTCTCCAAATATTATATTTTTAAATCATAGAACTAGAATTTTCTCATGCCACAGAGCATTTGAATGGTGATCATAAACAACCGAATCTCCTATAATTTTCATTTCGCATTTATGTTCAATTTCGGCTTCGATTCACTCTATTGCCATGCAATATTTGCGGCAATTAATCTTCATTTATACAGCAGCCGCAATTGAATCGCTAAATGTACGAGGCACGACTCCGCAGACACTGGTTCAATGTCAATTGGCGTGCAAACATGGCTGGGTGCATGCTCAAGTGCATTACTTACCATAAATTTCATCAGCTCGGCGGTGAATATGGCCATATAGCTCTTCTTGGCTGCCAACGCGTGCTACAGACACATATTGTACATATGCACAACTGCAGGTCTTAACCACAGTTGTGTTCACAAGACTTTACCAAAGGAGGCCCAAGAAAATTGTCTGCACACAGTGGTATTCAAAGGGCTTTGATTGGAAATAAAATATACTTCGACTATCATATACCCGGTACTCAGCTAAGCAATTTTACCTATTAACTAACATTCCAACTTAATTTCGGATGATGTAAACATAGGCTTCACAGGCATCAGTTCAATCAATTTTGGATTTATGGCGAAACTTGAATAATTTTTAGCATAAATAAAACAAAATCCGTAGAATCTTATGGATTATAGTTTTCAAGATCACAGGGTTCACACGGGCAGACAGACATGGCTAGATCGACTCGGTCGGAAACGCATCCGTCTATATAACTGTTACAATAACACAATATACCCATTTATTCTTCTTAACAAGTAACAGTATGAAAAGGTATGATAAGCCATGATTATATGATGGGTATGATTTCCAATCAATATTTTGCTTGTTATTTTATTTTTTAGTTGTTTATTTTATTAACCATTTAATATATTATTAACCATATTAATTTGGAGACATTACCAAAAATCTGTATTAAGTTGAACCATTGGATGTGCCAAAAATAATTGGTGTCCTATAATTTTGTTAGGATGCCAATTGGCTAAAACAGGTTTACAAACATTTTTGTCTGGTACTAAAAAAAAGGAACAAGAACCAAGGGAAAATTTTGTTATACTCATAAAACTGTGTCCTATCCATCTGTGTTCAAAATATTCTCAACCGGTAAAAATGTGACAACAGCTAAACAAAAAACTTGCAGTGTCTTATAATTTTGGTAAGAACTGCATAATTTTGTATGTTGTTTTGAAAATAGAATCACCACCTCGCTAAGATGATGATCTCCGCTGAACTCCAATCGCATCGGCACCTTGGCCACCACCACGCTGTTCCACAATCATTTGCAAAATGCAAAATGCAAAAAAACATAAATAATGGCTCAGCAAGATACACTGGGTTTTCAAGTTTAGAATGTTAATTGCTAACGATCCATAATTTAAAGATGCATCATAAAAATGCTAAGCTAGTTGGCGATTATACGCAGTTTCGTTGAATTTATGCATTTGATTTATTTATATATTCATTTGTTACACAAAAAAAAGGTACTTAAAAACTATGTTACAAAATCGTGAATTGTGAACCAGGTGCAGAGGGAGGGGAGTGGGTAACAGGGCGGGATTGGGGATTGGGTTTTGTGTCCTAGAGGTGGTCCAGAGTGATCCAGGATACTTTACCACCAGCCACTATTGGAACCGGAACTAGACCATCCAGAGTTGCCGCTGCTCCAGCCAGAGTTGCCACCCCATCCGGAGTTGCCACCCCATCCGGAATTGCCGCCGCCCCATCCAGAGTTGCCGCCCCATCCGGAGTTGCCACCCCATCCAGAGTTGCCGCCTCCCCATCCGGAGTTGCCACCTCCCCATCCAGAGTTGCCGCCCAGTTTGATGACCTTAATGACCTGTGGCTGCTGGACGGTCCAACCACTGTTCCATCCAGAACTGCCACTGCCCCAAGGATTCGATCCCCAGCCCGAGGATCGTACCACTCCGGCCGAAACGCAGGCCACCAGAGCGCAGAGTACAATGAACATCTTCATCTTGGTTGATTCGGTTTTGAAAACTTGAAGTCCTGACTCGGTGGTGAGTAGATCCTGGTTGGTTTTTTATTTTTACTTTCGCTGTGCGTCTCGAAGTGTGACACTCGAATGCTGTAACCACTGGATCGCCACTCGCTATTTATCGCAAAAAAACGCGGCAACTGCGTGGCCCAGACTAATCTGGTCGAGAATCCACAAAATAAATCTCGAACCAACGGCGGGTGGCTGGGCCAGGTCGGCCAGGTACATAATTGCAGTTTCAGTTTATTAAACCACTTTGAGCGCCCGATTCTTGACCAGGGTCAACCGCTTTACAAGCAGAAGCCGCAACTGGGTAGCCATCAAGTCAGCCAACCATGTGGCCAAGTTGCAAAATTCGTACATAACTCACACGCTTGATGGATCATTTCCTCGCATCGCCTCGCTGCTGGCGGAAACTGCAGCAGAGCTGCACTGGGAGAAATCGGGATCAATCGATAATTCCAAGAAATTAATTTCTACTTAAGCAATTTAATTAAATTTATTTATATTCACAACTACTTAAAACTTCATCCCAGTTTACATAACTATTTACAATTCTTGACTCTTTCTTATCATCTTGAAACAAAAATTTCAAATAAAATTTATTGAAAAAAGCTTGTTTTCGAATTTTATAATTCTAAAATTAAAATACTTAACTCACATACTTGATTACTTAAAAATACTTTAACCCATTTTACATATAGTTTGAGGAAAAATTGTGAAATGGGTATTATTTAAAATACTTGTTTCCTATTATGGGTAAGTATTTGGTAAAAAATCGTTTTTAAATTAAGATTTTAAATAATAGCTCCAGTTTTTTATTTAAAGTTAAGCATTAAAATCTACCATTTAAGCATAAGAAATATGGTCTTCGTATCATGAACAATGTTCATTGAACATGCACATTTTTAGTGCACTAAATCATTTAATCCTAGTCCAAATTTATATCGTTTTCCAATTCTTTTCCTCAGTGTAGTGGACTCTGTGAGCTTTGGTTTAAGCCGCAAGATGCGCGGGAAAAGAGGTGATCGTGTCAAGAAGCTGGCGTCGGGTGAGTCATTTGTCAAGTTGGCAGCTTAAGTCGCAAACGGAGACACTTGCAGTTACAAAGTTATGGAGATGGAGACGAAGATGCAGATGCAGAAGTAGATCCCAGGTGAAGGGGCCGAAAAAAATGAAATCCGAGTGGCACAGTGGGGAGATAAGTTCGAAAGGTAACTGGATCTCGGCGATGGCATTTCCTGATCGTGATAGTCAGCCGAAGGACATGGGAAAGCCCCGAAACAACCCCACTCAATGTCTACGTGATGGTTTAAATATTTAAAAAAAATGTACATGCACTACTTGGCCTATAAACAACAAGTTTATAGAGCAAAGCCACTCGTTTTTAATAATCCATTTGCATCATTGAAAAGACAACTTTCCAGCCATAAAGATGCAAATCCATCTGGGACATCTAGGCCATTAAAGAGCCTCTAGATATTCATATATTACCGATCCCAACGAGATGAAATCATCGCTCCCCTGACAACATTCACCACACAAAGTAAGGCTGCTGACCTTAGGTGGCCATAAAACTCATCTGGATCCCAACCAGGTGACATCCAATTCCACTGCCCATTTCCCACTGTACCTGGGCGCCACTCGGATAATGGTCAACATTATGGCCAGAAAGCCAACTCCAGTCAACAGTCAACAAACATAAGCTTGTGGCATTGGCGACACGGCGGCCTCTTTTCCACAGGTTATTTATCTTTCGGGTTTCTTTTAAGGGGTATTATGATGTACCCAGGAATCGGTGACCATAATAGGTATGTTTGATATTATAAGCAGGAACTTCTTCAGAAATAGGCTATATTAAAAGTTTAATATACTGTTATCTCAACAAAACATACAAAAAACTAGTATGAAGATTATGGGCTTATATTTTGATCTAATTATTTCCCAGACCTCTTATATACTGTTGTTAATATGCATTACTAATTACACATTCAAAAATGAGTAAAGAAATTTATATTTAGAATACGTTTGTAGGATACTCTGGAAATACATTTTTCCACATCCAATAACCTGTATTTCCATCAATAGAAATTTAATAATAATATTTACTTAAAGACTTTTTAAATTTCTCACAGAATAAAAGTAATATTTAGACTTTTTTGAGAATAACAGTCATCAAAAGACTTTTAATTAAAAAGTCCTGACTCATATATTAAAAAGACTTTTGAAATGTAATTCAGTTAAGGATTTCGATTTGTGATTTATATTGGCAGCACCATTTTTCCTGATGGGAGAAAGTCCCATTTCCGCTGTTCGTTTTAAAAAATTAAAATTGTTAAAAATTATATTTAAATTTGGAACAATTTACAAGAAATAGCTGTAATTTTCAGTCCCTGATTTTATTATATCGAATTAAAACACTGAATTCAAAACCTATCTTATAATATTTAGGTTATTTTTTTATTTCAATATTTAAATGGGCATAAGTAAGATAATCATTTCTTATGGTGTACTTCACCAACTTATCACTAACACTCTCATTGGGTATCACACGGAAAGGGTATTCCAACTTCGAGAGCCTCCTTGCATCGCTGTTTGGACTTTGCATAAGCATAATAAACACAACTTTAATTGAATTGTCAACGTTGAGAAGGCAAGTTGTATATTGCATATCGACCGCAATCGGGTCGGGCCAAACGATCACCAAAAAAAAGAAGAAAATATAAAAACTAAACCTTAAAATAACTTAGGATAGTTTTGGGGAGATCTCGCAGAAGACCTCATCCACCTCCTTAGAACCACAATCGCGATGTCCTCGTGGAAGTCGCCACCTCAGTTTTCGTCGAGGAAGCGGGACACTTGCCGCACTGCTCCAACTGGGCGTTTCGCACAACGGAGGCGTGGGAGCCGTAGGGCGAGGAGCCGCTGACCTCCAGGAAGTAGTTGCCCTTCACATCGTGGGGCACGTTATAGCCCATGGGCACCTCGTTGCCCGGACAGCGGAGATCCCGGAGACGGGACATGGAATTACAGCGTGTGGCCCGGAAGTTCATCTCGTTTCCCGGATAAATGGTCTCAGCGAAATATTCCCAGGATCGGGCATGGGCACAGGTCACCGTAAGGCAGCCCGCCGGCAGGGGTCCCATTCCGCCAGGATAGAAGTCCACATCGCCCATCGGATCCCGTTTGCCCAGCACCCCAGGATTACTATGGATCACGTCCACGAACCGAGCATCTCCACGCATCAGACCCGACAGGACTTCACCCTCGTTGAAACAGGGCTTGGCCGGATCCAGACCCGTAATCCTGGGTATGGTCTGATTGGTCAGGCGGCGCAGGTGCCTTCCTGCCGATCCCACTATGTGGGCACCCAAGCTGTGTCCAATCAGGTGGATGTTGTCCACCGGCACCAGGTCCAGTAGCTTCACCAATCCCGCGGCTATGTGCTCGCCAATATCCTCCGTATTGAAGGCTGACCATGTGTATAGGGTGTCCACGAAACGAGCTGCATCCAGCGCCTAAATTACAGGGTATTTATAATTAGTTAACAAATATTTATATTTAAAATATATTTTAATAGGTATCCCCAATTAAAATATAATAATAATAATATTAAATACCCTCTGTAAAATGTCTTATATAGATGAAGTTTTTTTTTCTTTATGATACAAATTTAAACTAGTATTTCTCCAAGTGTAATCAAGTAATCATTTGATAAACTCGTATTATTTCTGGATTTCATTGACTTATTCATGACTTTCACATTTGTAACTCTCAAAAATTTGTCAACAACATTTTTATAAGCTGCTTATAATACTGGATATTATTTGCAATATTTTAATACTATCTAAAGCCTCTCCTTTTTTTCAAAAAACAAAATAAAGAATAAGCTAATGTTACATTTACACAATACGAAAAAACATTTAGATTAAATCCAGGTCTAATGAGCTGAACCTGTTTGTAAACGAAACTAATCTGATCGAAGCCTTATCAGCTGGTTTAATAAACAACTATAATGAATTTGTAATTTCATGTAAACAAAAGCCTTTAGGCAAACAATTTAATTGTGTTTGATTTTACTCAGTACTCACCACAAAGTTAACATCGCCACGACAATTGTAGGCCTTTGAGAATTCATCGATGGTATCCGAACCATTGACGGTTGTGGTCCACCCGGTGGCCAGGATGATGACCTTCTTCTTGGGATCGAACAGCGGGCTCTTCCACATGCCCTCCGGATTGGAGAGTGGGAAGTTGGCCTTTTCGCAGGCCGAATGCAGCTGAAAGTTCATTTTGTTGATGTCCGGCATATATTTCGACATGATTTTGTTCGATGCCAGCGCCTGGGAACCTAAAAATGGTATTTAGAAGGGTTTCTTTATTTAAAGAATCACAATGATTTTTCTATTTACTTATTTCATTATTAAAAAGAAATTGGTGTTACTCTGAAACTATAGTTCTTTATTCTGCATTTAACAGAAATTCGAAATAGAATAGAGTTTTCTGAAATCTTTAACAAAGGGTTATTATTAAATTCCATCTTAATTTTCTGCTACCATCTTAAAAAGGAATAGATCAAGGACTAATTACTTACTAAGCCCACAAGAAAATGTTCCCAATTTTTAGAGAATCAAAGTTAATGGCTTCCTTTTTTCTAAATTTTACAAAATATTCCCTTTGTTTTGTTAGTTTACTTTATTGAAAGAAAATGGTTTTCAGGGGTATATTATTTTTTTTTAATTTCTAAAATCATTACCATGAATTCCTTTGTATAAAATTCAGGACGAGCATTATTTCGAGCGTATATTTTAATTAAAAACAAACACCTTGGGTCATGTTTTGACCTTTAATAAGTACTTACAAATAGTATTGATGGAGTTGGAGACGAATTCAAAGGGATAGCCGGCAATGAGCTGTTTGCTGCCATCGAGGAGACCCTGGGGCGTGGGCAGAAGACTGGGATCCACGATGCTGGAGCCCACTTTTCCCGCGGATTCAATTATATCAGACAGAGTAAACTCGATGGAGTGGATCGAGGGAAAAGAAACCAGCAGCTGGAGGAGGAGATATACCTGAAGCGGAAGCATCTTCAGCGCAATTCGTGCCATCCTGGACGAGAACTCGATGAGAACTGAGTGCCGGAAGCCAAGTGACAATTGATTTTATAGCCTCTAGAGGGAGGGGTTCGAGCAACGAATACACATCGCCTTATATGTAGTCTATAGATGATTCCACTCAACTGTGACCATATCGATGTGTGTTCCGATCAGATAAGGTGCACTTGTCACCTAATTAGTTTCCATTTCGATTTGCTGCCTTCAACAGATCTCGCCGGGAAATCGAGAAATTCAAGAAATCAGACTCAGAGCAAACTGCACTCGCATGTCCCGAGCTCATCTGCATTTATTTTAATTCTAATCGAAAAGTATAGCAAACCGGGAGGCATTAGTAATACCAGGTAACTGCCTGTTATGCAGTGCGGGCATCCAGTCGATCGGCCAAACACCCTTTTTCAGCCATTATCAGCATTGAAATTCGACCTCTAATTTTATTTTTACAGGCCGAAAATAGATTGTGGGTTAATCCCACCAAAATAAAAGACGAGACTAGGAGGTCTTGGAATTCCCCAGTTTTTTAATCCCTCTAATCGCCGCGTGCCGTCTGTAACTGATAATGGCCCATTAAAATCTGTGAGTTTTCCAACAATAGGTCTTAGCGAATTGGCGGGGCCTGTGCCAGCGGAAGTGTATCAAAATGTTCACTGGAAAAATAATTATAGACTTTTCAAATTAAAAAAAAAAATATATATATTTTGTTATTTTTATTGAGGAGCTATAGATTGTAAATAAATTATTGCTATTTAAATAAGCTTATTAATAGGAAATTCTCTATTAACTATACATTGCTCAAATATCAAATAAATAATCATTTTTAATTTGATTTATAAAAGTTAGTAGCAAGAAGAATAAAATACAAGCAACTAGAACAACAATTTATAAACATTTTAAGTTATTTAAACTCAATTTTAAACTAATTGTAGTAAAAATAGATAAGAAATGAAATCGGAATTCGGAATTTATAAATACACTTTTAAATTTAGTGAAATATTAAATCACTATTTCTTAAATACTTATTTTTGTAGTGTAATTTCAATTCTCATGTATTTAACATCAAGTGCTGCTGCCGGTTACGACAACCGGGCCATAATAATAGCCATATTAATGCGGGCGCATTGCTCATTGCTTATTTCCCATTCCGTATTCCCCGATCTCGACTCCCAAACGCCAAGCCATTGTTTTATCATTCCGTCAACGTGCCCTGGACAATTTTAGTGGGCCCGAAACAAAAAGACGTCACAAAAGAATTAGCTCTGCGTTGACATCAGCTTTAGTCGATTTCACACACAAATCACGGCCTAAATGAATTCTCAGGGGAAGCGAAAGAGGGCTCGCCTGGGATTTGTCCTTGAAATTATCGGGAAAAACCTGTATCTGAACTGCCTAACAATTGAGAGATAAGCCGCACAGTAGATCTGACATATGTAATTGTCAGTTATCCCGCGCCTTACTACCTTTCATCGTTTCGAATTATATTATCTTATTTAATTTATTTTATTAACAGAAGTTATGTAAAATAAAGAATGTATTATATACACTACAATAAATACACTTTCTAAATTTTTTACATTTGGAACGCTTCAATATGCCTGTACGACTTTGATAAAGCGTGTCGAATGAGAAAAACACAGGTATAATCAATTGCAGCGTGCCGAATGTAAAAAATTTAGAAAATGTATTTATTTAGTAGATCGTATAATACATTTTGATATCGGAACTTTTGTTTGTTGAAGGTTATATTCTACCTGTAATAGAAATAAAACTTTTGGGAAGGTTTCATCCCGATAGCTTAAAAACTGAGAGACTAGTTTGCGTAGATCGATTCTTCTAGTGATGCTGATCAAGAATATATATTCTTTATGGTCGAAAACGTCGGAATCACTGCGTTGCAAACTTCTGACTGAAATCCTTATCCTCTCTGCAAGGGTATAAATATATTTTTATTATATATATTTTTTTATATATATTTTTGAATTTCTAACAAACTATGCAGACAAATTTAAAAGAGTAGTGTGATTTTTACCACTTTGTGTGGGCAGTTTTCCAAAAATTGTTCAATATATATATATTTTTTTTTTCGGAAACGCTTTCTTCTACCTTATAGATACCCATTTGCCCTAAGAGTAATGGTTTAAAATGTTTTCTTTTAGTTACAGACTATTTCTAGTCTGTTTACTAGCAAGATCCGCATTTGGTGCTTGAGTAGGTATAGGTCTGCAGATTGGCATTCTGGCCATAGGGCTCCGCTCGATTGGCACCCACGTAGAAAAGGCCCAGATCCGTGGGTTTGGCAGCATAACCCATCACTGTCCTGGTGTCCCGGCAAAAACTGCCAAGCAGGAGTTCCGAATAGCGATCACATCGTCTGCCCAGAAAGTCGTTTGCATTCGAGGGATAAACCGTTTCAGTCCAGTAATCCACGGCCCTTTGGTGCGAACAGCTAATGGTGGAAAGGCCCTCGCAGCCCTCCTTGAAGGGAACCCGTCCCTGGACAAAGAAGTCCGCATCGCCAGAGCGTTTCGGGGATCCCAGCATTCCAGGATTCGAGTGGATAATGTCCACAAATCGGGCATCACCACTCCGCAGACCCTCCAAATCGTTGCCGTCGTAGAAACAGGGATTGGCCGGATCCAGTCCAGTGATTCTCTTCAGGATTAGGCCCCCCGACATTTGCCGGTAGTTCCTGCCCGCCGAGCCTGCTATCTGGGCGCCCAGACTGTGACCCACCAAATGGAAGTGGTTCGTAACATAGGTCGCATTCATCCGGAGGAGTGCCGTGGCCAGAGTGGCTCCAATAACCTCTGTGTTCAAGGCTGACCATGTATACAGGGTGTCAATAAAGTCAGCGGCATCCAGAATCTTTAAAATATATAATAGTTAAGTTTTTAGCTATACAGAGAGATATATTCAAAAACATTGTTCTTGAATTGAGAACATTCGTTCTTAAAAACATTGAATGCTTCTAATATCAGAACCATATGGTGAAAAGAAAAAAGTTAAATTGAGTTTATTAAACAACTTTTTGATAAGTATACACTACTGAATGAAAATTGCACATTGAAAAGATTTTCAAATTAAAAATTTTTGTTCTTAAGAAAATTTTTTGCTCAGATATGAACGTCAGAATTTTCTCTGTGCAGGAAATCATAAATATTATCTTTAGTAAGCGGTTACTTGAAACCAAAAGTGGAGTAAAATATATCTGCATCTATAAAAAGACACAATTCTCTATATAAGATCTATTCAATTCTTCACTAATATTTCCCGACTCACCAAAATATTCGTGTCATTGCGACAAGCATAGGCCTTGGCCACGGGTCCGCTGTTGGAATTGTTTATGCTCGTTGTCCAGCCGGTGATGAACAGGACCGTGGGTCTATCCTGGTAAAATCCAGGAGTGTTCCACAGCTCCTCGGCCTGCGTCAGTGGAATACTGGTATTCTGACACTCCTGCTCGGTGCGAAGGAGAAAGCTCATGCGCGAGACATCTGGAACAATTTTGGACCTCACCACGCCCAGATCTACAATAGTACTGCATATATAGTTGAGGGTGGAGAAGGCTATATCCAGGGGCAGGCCGACGAACAGCTGACGCAACTGATCCTGCAGGCGATCCAGGAGCAGTTCCTGAAACGAAGTCGGTAGCTGTCGCAAGTTGAGCCTGTCACTTGCCTCCAACCCAGTCCTTTTCCAATCGTTATAAAATCCATTTTTACAATAGTTGGTATTGTCGTCTCTTAAAAAATCCAATATTATTTCCTTTTCAGTACTAGTTTTATTAAAACTCTTATTTCGCAAATAAATTAAGCTTTCATTCCCGAAAGTATTCACAAAATCAGAGATCATTTCTTCTGGGTTTATGGTATCCACATTTTGTGAAGTGATTTTAGATTTTGAACGATTTGGAATTTGGGTTTGCAGACTGGAATTTGTAGAGCCAATTTGACTTGGAATTTCGGTGACAAAGCTTCCCTTTATGTGATAATCGAGTTTCTTTAGGCTATCAACATCAGAAATATTCACTATTGCTGGACTTGATTCGTTGTAGGTTTCTTTTGGAAATTCACTACTTTCAGAAACGGATTCCTTTATTAAATCTGCTTCAATAGGCTTTGGAATCCGAGCCAGCACTACCAGCAGCACCACTAGAACCGAAGAAGTCATGGTAGTCCAAGAAACACTGGGAGAAAACTCAGTCATGACTAGCCTTTTATATGATGTACCCCATTTCTTTTTCGGCACTTCGAGTGAAATTTATCACCCCCGATAGATATAGATGTCTGGTTCTAAGACACGATGTCACGAAATCGCCCACGATTCACGTGTCCGAGGCTCACGATCCACTTGGGGCTTTCAAAATCCAGGTAGCAATCGCATAATTTCCAAGTAAATATTTCTTGCGTTAGGAAATGTTTCAGTGGCTGCCAAAAAGCGAGCCATCTAATAACCACCTTGCTCCGCTCCCAATTACCCGGCCGCCCCCACCATCAACGGCGAAACAAAAATTTAAACACAAAACAAGCGGTGCTATTACATTGGTAATTTGTGCGGTGTTGCTGCCGTCGTTGATGTTGCCGGCACGCAACCCAACAGCAACTAGCAACTAGCAACATCGCCGATCGCCGGCAACAGCAGCAGCAACATCGGCAATCAGAAGCGTTAAGAGTGCCTCCAGTTGGCCATTTGAGCGGTGGATTCGAAAATGAATACTGCCCAATTGATCACACTGGGCGACTTCAAAAACATACTGAAATGCTGGACTGACCACGGAGAAAAGCTACTATTATCAATCTGAATTCTGATCTGTTTTAAGATTTTACATTTATCAGAATTTTTTATATTTTGTGAAGCTCATTTTATCATGCATCTAAGAAATGAATTTAATTTAAAGATTGTTTAACATACATCATACCTTTAAGAAAACAAACGTCACTCAAAATGGTTACAATTTTTAAAGAAGCTATCTTTATCTCTATTTAAAAACCATACTTTTTGAAGTTATATATTATTATAATTAGTCTGCATTATAAATAGTTATTAATTAAGCTATTATAATATTATATTAAATTAAATAAGTAATAATGCATATTATTATATATTTATTTTATTTAATAATATAATACATATTATTATATATTAATTATTTTTATTTATTTATTATATATATATTATTTATATATTTATTAGTAAAGATAGGCAAATAAAATGCATATAAAAACGATCCTAATATTTCATTAGAAAAGTTTTTGTGTGTAGTTAAAAATAGTACTCTACTTTCTAATGGCTTTCATAAATATTAAATTGTTTTTATTCAGTGTACCTCAACTTCGTTACGACCGATTTTTAGTTTTTGGCAATTTATTCGCACATTTTAAGTTGTATTGCCGGCAGGCACCATCGACAAATGTTTATATGTACATCGGTTGCTATTTTGTTTCGCTTTTCCATCTTTTGCAATCTTTCAGGCACTCGTGCTCCATATATTTATATCTATGGCATATAGTATAGTATCCATATCTGGTGGGGAATATGGGTGAGTGTGTCAGACGCATGGGGCTGTGGGTTTTTGGAAAATGCTGGCGATCAATGCTTTTCGCTCTGTTGGTTCGTTGTGCTTTAAATTGCAGTCGAGAGTCTCATGAAATCGAAAACAATTAAGATTTCTCTATATTCCTCAAAGTGCTTTAGTGGTGATTAATAAATGTATTTATGTAATATATATAAATAATACATCGAATTGTGTAATATGTTATTTTACAGTTTTGTTTATGAGTTGTTACTCAAAAAACTATCTGTTTAGATAAAATATAAAAGAATTTAAATTTTAATAACTAAGTAAATAAGTATTTTAAAGATCGTTGAATAAAATGAATGATCTTCTTTCTTAATTTTAATTTTTGTAATATATATAAATAATATATATAATTTTATTATATGTTATTATACAGTTTTTTCGTTTATTTAAGAGTTGTTATTCATAAAACTATCTATTTAGATAAAATATAACAGAATTTAATTTATAATAACTATGCAAAACTTTTAAGAACATTGAATAAATTGAATGAATTTCTTTCTTATTTATTTATTTATTGTACTCTGTTGCCAAAAGTTTAAAACTTAAGGGAATTTCTTTCTTATTTATACTTTATGTAATATATATTAATAATATATCGAATTTTATTATATGTTATTATTATATTATTTAAGAGCTGTTATTCATAAAACGATCTATTTACTTTAAATTTTAATAACTAACCAAATAAGAATTTTTGAAGATCATTGAATAAATTGAATGAACTTCTTTCTTATTTAGCTTTAGTATAAATATTATAAGTTTCCCAAGAAGCTAATTGCACTTTTTGGCGGCTTTGCACAATGAACATAGCTGACTGCATTGTTATAAGCCAAGAGATATATACCCACAACTTACCTCCAATAGACGTATAAGTGAATGACTCTTTATATTTGCCATTCTACTTCCACTATTTGCTGTTGATAAACCCAATTAGTTGGGCTGTGCCAAAAAATGTGAGCTTCCGCCTCGAGTGCAAATAGGCGGAGGGTTAAGGCTCACAGGGATGCCAAAAGTGACGCAATGGGCCAAAAACCCAATACCAGGCACCAAGAACGGGCCTAATGGCCGAAAAAAATGAAAAACAGAAGATAATCATAGCAGAGAAGACGAAAATTATTACGTATACGCACCATTGCAACAGGCTTTTCAATGGCCCCGCCACTTAGACGTCGACGTAATGCGGAGTAAGTGCAGCAAATTATCAGCTCCAGCCGAACGACGAGCGGCCAGCAGGCAGCAGGCAGATGTCCGTTGCAACATTTTTTTTTTCTGTGTTTTTCACTTTTCGCCAAACAAAAGACTGTGTGTGTGCAAAAGTCAGTGGAAAATGCAGGAAAATGCGGCACAAACTTTGCGGTCGAATGTGAGTGCTCCGAGCATATAAAACCAAATGGAGTTGGTAGCAGTAAATTAGTTGTCTCGAAACATTTCACCGCGTCGGTTAGAAGGTCTTAACTTTTCCCCAAAAACAAAAAAACAATCCAACCATGTTCACCTACCGCCTGAAACTGATGATCCTGCTGGGCCAACTGCTGCTGGGCATCCAGAGCTATCCCCTGGGCGATGATAGCTCCTCCTCCTCCAGTGTGGTCCACTCGGCGGGTCTGTTGGGTCACTATGCCGGCGGTTTGACTGGCGGCGAGGCATTGTCCAAGCTGGATTTCAGCTCATCCTCCCATGAATTCGGCACCACCGGGCATGAGGATCATCTGGGCTCCCTGGGTGACCATCTGGGCGAGGAAAGCTTCCCCGCCGACTATGGCAGCAGTGATGCTGGCGAGGAGTACGCCGAGGCCAGTGAGGTGCATTCCCACTACGAGGATCAGAAGGCAGTGCCCGGCATCGATCATGGCAAGGGCGCCTTTAGCTATAGCACCCTGTACGAGTTCAAGGATCGCGATGAGCACGAACTCCATCACCTCCAGCACCAGGCCCTCGAGGAGCAGGTGGAGCACCAGGCGGAGCACGACCACCAACTGGACCACCACCAGCTGGAGCATCTCTACTAAGACTGTGATCGTCGCACCCAAGACCTAGCAAAATGCTCAAAGATTATCTTATTCTAAAACTGTTTTTTTTTTGTTAAAAATTATTGAAATAAAACTAAGTTAAAATGAATTTTAAAACGTGTTTTGGGGCTAAATATAAAGGAGAGGATGTATAATATTCTTGTAAAATTATAATCCCAATACAGGGACCTTTAGTTTTTTTTACTTTAAACAAAAACGCAAGCCTATAAATCTATAAACAAATATGTAAATTTGTATATAAAGATATAGTCGCCCGATTAAAAAAAAAACAAACGTCGAAATTTTACTCCCAGATTAAAAAAGAAATATGATCAAAACCAATAAAGCTATAAGTAGTTCAATAATTTTTTCGGGTCAAGATATATTATTTCCATTAGATACTTGTAGAATAGATTTTGAGTCTAAAAATAAAACGATAGTTTTTTATCCCAGCAACCCTATAAAAATACTATATATACTATAAGTGGCTCTCTGGATTTTGATAGTATCAATCAACCCTAGTGTTACTTGTCAAAGAAAATTCAGTGTCTCTTGAAAATTGTCAGTGGTTAGTTGTAAGTAAAAAATTAAAAGCTGTTCTCATGATGAAGCACATTTGTCCAAAATTGGGGGAAATATTACTGCAGACTTGCATTGAAGAAGCGGTGAGTTTTGGAGTTACACAGACACATATTAAATATGAATTAATGTGTAAATTCCTTAGTTAATTTGCCACAACAAATATCAAGGGAAATTTTTGCAAGTCACCTGGAGGCAGGTACAGGTTCTATAAAAAGTATCTGGCTAATATCCTGCTTGCAGCCCATTTCACCAACAAGACCCCGAAAGAATTTGGAAAACTTAAAAGGGCCAAGCTTAAGAAATGGACATGGGTCTTAAGTCTTTAATCGTCAGGATTAAATAGGATTCCTGGGCCATTTCAAGAGTATCCAGATGGGTGGGTATAAAACTCCATAATGCGCCATATGGTTTTATGATTTCTTGCTACCTTTTACTATTTTACCTGAAGTTTCGCACCTGAAGACTATGTATGACCTGCCCCAAATGAGACTGTCCCAAATCTACTCGAGGGACGAGGAGATGGATATACCCAAGATAGCCAAATGAGTCTGGAAAGATCCCCAGAAGAAACCGACAAGGCAATCAAAATGTTGCCCAAGGTGGTGGGAAAACCATCTGGTCGCCAGGATTTCAATAGCCTCTCGAGTCTAGTCCTCGCATATGAGCAGAAAGGGACCTCGATGTCCACTACCAGTGCCTACCAGGAGGCCACGAGGTTCTACCTGGATCAAGGACACCAGATTCCTGATAGTAGGGGCTCAACACCCTGCAGCCACCCAGATGTTGGCCAAAAAGGCGCAGAGTTTCTTCCGTGTCCTCAACGAAACGTTTTTCCAATGGGGAAACCATGGGGCTGTCGGTTTTTCACCCTGTGATCTCCCAATTGGAAAGGGACTTATTGAGGCCATCGAATAAACCCTGCCCGTTCTTGGCCTGCAACTCGGTAGCTGCCAGGTTATTGAGCCCCTCTTTCAGGATCTGAGATCCCTGGCACAGGTAGATTCTTTTGGACTGTTGGTAGGCATTGGTAGCGGTCATCCAGATCCTTCTCTGCTCTTTGGCGAAGGCCTCGATTAGGGATTTAGGTGTATCCTGTGGATGCACTCGATACCCTCATCGGGGCCTTCGCCCATTCGCCAGCCTAGCGAACCACACCATCAGGATCTGGAGTACCTGACCCAAAGGATCCAACGACTGCCATGATGAGTACCGCATCCGTATGCAGGAGCAACGATCCCAAAAGCATCAGGAGCTCATTAAGGAGGCGGAGGCTCGGGCTAAATATGAAAATGCATATCTCCAAATAGATATGGTTAATAAAATAAACAAAAAATAAAATAATATAAAAATAAATGTTTAATAATTACTACTCATCATAATAGAACATTTTGAGCCAAAGTCCGTAATCATTATGTGTTTTATTTTAAAATTCAAAATATAATCCCTATTTTTTATCAAAAAAATTAATATTTTTGAGTTTGGCATTTGCCTATGCAGATTTTTCATGATTTTTTGCGTAGACCCCTGGCAAAGTTTCATTCCTATATGATTAGGCACACATTAATATTGCAATTAAGCCCAAAAACATTTCACAAAATATTTTTATAGCAAGTTTATTAAGTGTCTGTGTAAGAAATAAAGTACCAGAAAACAAAAAAGTTAAAAAAAAACCTTAAGCACTACACAAATGAACCATATAATTTATGAAGGTTTGTAAATAGTTTCTCGATGAACCCATTTAGCGTCCATGGGAATGGACTACTTTATGCTGGGGCAATTTGATCTGCGAAAAGTCCAAATTGTCATTGACCACGATGCGCGGTTCGTGGATCGAAGGGGTCAATGGGATAGTTGGAATCGATGGAATCGATGAGTGTGGCAGGTGCGAAGCCGTCAAGGTGTCCACATAGAAATGCGGCCAGGGATTTCCCAGTGACGAGGAGTAGACATTGGGCACCAGCAGCAGTTGAGGTTGCTCCGAATCGGGGGCCAACTGGAGAAGCCCCGAACTAATGTGTATGGCTGGTCCATAGGCTGAAAATAAATATATAATTATTAATCTATTACTATGTTTATGCTAAGGATTTCATGATTTCTTAAAAGCGTGAAATAAAATTTGCTCCTGTTTATGCGACACAGCCGAATTCATGCTTTTTATCAATCTCAGCTGACAGAGATGCCGGACCGGTGGAAAAAGGTGCTAGCGATTATAAAACCGATTATTTTTTTCGATTCGCATGAAATAATCTTGCTTGTATTAAAGATAAAGTGTGTGCAAGCCAGTATAACATTCTTTTACCGTTTAAATTAAAGATGAAAACTAGTTTCCATTGGCACTGAATGAACAAAAAATTTGTTAAATGTAAGGTGTATTTATGTATTTATATCGATCTGGCAAGCTTTCATTTCGCGATTTCAGCCGATTCGTGTGTGCATAAACGCCATTTCGCGAATTCGGCAACACACGAAAGTTGACTATGAATTCAACCTCAAAGCGTGAAATGGTGACAATTAAACTCCGGTAACTCTATACAATTATCGGAGTTGCCAGATCGATATAAATATATAAATACAACTTACATTTAACAAATTATTTTTTCATTCAGTCCCAATAAAAACTAATTTTCATCTTTTATTTTGACGGTGGAAAAATGTTATACTGGCTTGTACACACTTTATCTTTAATATTAGAAAGATTAGTTCATGCGAATCGCTAACGCCTTTTTCCACCGGTCCGGCATCTCTGTCAGCTGAGATTGATAAAATTCATGAATTCGGTCGTGTCGCATAAACAGGAACAAATTTTATTTCACGCTTTTAAGAAATCATGAATCCCTTAGCATAAACATAGTAATAGTAAGAGTTACCGGAGTTTAATTGTGACCATTTCACGCTTTCAGGTTGAATTCATAGTCAACTGGCGTTTATGCACACACGAATCGGCTGAAATCGCGAAATGAAAGCGTGAATTCGGCATCGCATAAACACAGTATATGACTAAAGTCAAATAACGATACTCATACGCACCGTGGCTGGTCAAATGCTCCTGCTCCACCGCATGACCACTTACTAAAGTCACCACAACCACTGCCAAAATAAACAATTGAGCATTAGGCACCCAAGACCTAGCAAAATGCTCAAAGAATATCTTATTCTAAAACTGTTTTTTTTTTGTTAAAAATTATTGAAATAAAACTAAGTTAAAATGAATTTTAAAACGTGTTTGGGGGTTTAAAAAAAATTAAAATTATATTTACAATATTATATATATTTAAACTTTAAACCAGAAAGCAAGCTTAGAAACCCTTGCCCTCGTCCGATTTAAAAAAAATGTAGTTCAAAATTCTAAAATCTTTAAAAAAATGGGATACCCCAGAGTAAAAAAATATGATAAAAACCAACAAAGCTATATGTAACTTAATAATTTTTTCGGGCCAAGATTAATTATTTCCGTTAGTTACACGTAGAGTCGATTTCGAGTCTACAATTAAAACGATAGTTTTTTTATCTCAGCAACCCTATAAATGGTTCTCTGAACTTTGATAGCATCAGTCAACTCTGGTTTTACTTGTCAAAGAAAATTCAGTGTTCCTTGAAAATTGTCAGTGGTTGGTGTACGTAAAAAATAAGAAGTTGTTCTCATGACGAAGCACATTTGTCCAAAATTGGAGGAAATATTACTGGACACTTGCATTAAACAAATGGTGAGTTTTGGAGTTACACAGGCACACATTAAATAAGAATATACATATATTATATATGTAAATTCCTTAGTTGACTTGCAACAACAAATATTAGTCGAGATTTTTTGCAAGTCACCTGGAGGCATGTACAGGTTATATAAAAAGTATCTGGCTAATATCCTGCTTGCAGCCCATTTCACCAACAAGACCCCGAAAGAATTTGGAAAACTTAAAAGGGCCAAGCTTAAGAAATGGACATGGGTCTTAAGTCTTTAATCGTCAGGATTAAATAGGATTCCTGGGCCATTTCAAGAGTATCCAGATGGGTGGGTATAAAACTCCATAATGCGCCATATGGTTTTATGATTTCTTGCTACCTTTTACTATTTTACCTGAAGTTTCGCACCTGAAGACTATGTATGACCTGCCCCAAATGAGACTGTCCCAAATCTACTCGAGGGACGAGGAGATGGATATACCCAAGATAGCCAAATGAGTCAGAAAAGATCCCCAGAAGAAACCGACAAGGCAATCAAAATGTTGCCCAAGGTGATGGGAAAACCATCTGGTCGCCAGGATTTCAATAGCCTCTCGAGTCTAGTCCTCGCATATGAGCAGAAAGGGACCTCGATGTCCACTACCAGTGCCTACCAGGAGGCCACGAGGTTCTACCTGGATCAAGGACACCAGATTCCTGATAGTAGGGGCTCAACACCCTGCAGCCACCCAGATGTTGGCCAAAAAGGCGCAGAGTTTCTTCCGTGTCCTCAACGAAACGTTTTTCCAATGGGGAAACCATGGGGCTGTCGGTTTTTCACCCTGTGATCTCCCAATTGGAAAGGGACTTATTGAGGCCATCGAATAAACCCTGCCCGTTCTTGGCCTGCAACTCGGTAGCTGCCAGGTTATTGAGCCCCTCTTTCAGGATCTGAGATCCCTGGCACAGGTAGATTCTTTTGGACTGTTGGTAGGCATTGGTAGCGGTCATCCAGATCCTTCTCTGCTCTTTGGCGAAGGCCTCGATTAGGGATTTGGGTGTATCCTGTGGATGCACTCGATACCCTCATCGGGGCCTTCGCCCATTCGCCAGCCTAGCGAACCACACCATCAGGATCTGGAATACCTGACCCAAAGGATCCAACGACTGCCATGATGAGTACCGCATCCGTATGCAGGAGCAACGATCCCAAAAGCATCAGGAGCTCATTAAGGAGGCGGAGGCTCGGGCTAAATATGAAAATGCATATCTCCAAATGGATATGGTTAATAAAATAAACAAAAAATAAAATAATA
Organism: Drosophila suzukii; assembly: GCF_043229965.1. Classification (NCBI taxonomy): domain Eukaryota; kingdom Metazoa; phylum Arthropoda; class Insecta; order Diptera; family Drosophilidae; genus Drosophila; species Drosophila suzukii. Next base: position 18,139,674 of record NC_092084.1, read on the forward strand.
TAAAAATAAATGTTTAATAATTACTACTCATCATAATAGAACATTTTGAGCCAAAGTCCGTAATCATTATGTGTTTTATTTTAAAATTCAAAATATAATCCCTATTTTTTATCAAAAAAATTAATATTTTTGAGTTTGGCATTTGCCTATGCAGATTTTTCATGATTTTTTGCGTAGACCCCTGGCAAAGTTTCATTCCTATATGATTAGGCACACATTAATATTGCAATTAAGCCCAAAAACATTTCACAAAATATTTTTATAGCAAGTTTATTAAGTGTCTGTGTAAGAAATAAAATACCAGAAAACAAAAAAGTTAAAAAAAAACCTTAAGCACTACACAAATGAACCATATAATTTATGAAGGTTTGTAAATAGTTTCTCGATGAACCCATTTAGCGTCCATGGGAATGGACTACTTTATGCTGGGGCAATTTGATCTGCGAAAAGTCCACATTGTCATTGACCACGATGCGCGGTTCGTGGATCGAAGGGGTCAATGGGATAGTTGGAATCGATGGAATCGATGAGTGTGGCAGGTGCGAAGCCGTCAAGGTGTCCACATAGAAATGCGGCCAGGGATTTCCCAGTGACGAGGAGTAGACATTGGGCACCAGCAGCAGTTGAGGTTGCTCCGAATCGGGGGCCAACTGGAGAAGCCCCGAACTAATGTGTATGGCTGGTCCATAGGCTGAAAATAAATATATAATTATTAATCTATTACTATGTTTATGCTAAGGATTTCATGATTTCTTAAAAGCGTGAAATAAAATTTGCTCCTGTTTATGCGACACAGCCGAATTCATGCTTTTTATCAATCTCAGCTGACAGAGATGCCGGACCGGTGGAAAAAGGTGCTAGCGATTATAAAACCGATTATTTTTTTCGATTCGCATGAAATAATCTTGCTTGTATTAAAGATAAAGTGTGTGCAAGCCAGTACAACATTCTTTTACCGTTTAAATTAAAGATGAAAACTAGTTTCCATTGGCACTGAATGAACAAAAAATTTGTTAAATGTAAGGTGTATTTATGTATTTATATCGATCTGGCAAGCTTTCATTTCGCGATTTCAGCCGATTCGTGTGTGCATAAACACCATTTTGTGAATTCGGCAACACACGAAAGTTGACCATGAATTCAACCTCAAAGCGTGAAATGGTGACAATTAAACTCCGGTAACTCTATACAATTATCGGAGTTGCCAGATCGATATAAATATATAAATACAACTTACATTTAACAAATTATTTTTTCATTCAGTCCCAATAAAAACTAATTTTCATCTTTTATTTTGACGGTGGAAAAATGTTATACTGGCTTGTACACACTTTATCTTTAATATTAGAAAGATTAGTTCATGCGAATCGCTAACGCCTTTTTCCACCGGTCCGGCATCTCTGTCAGCTGAGATTGATAAAATTCATGAATTCGGTCGTGTCGCATAAACAGGAACAAATTTTATTTCACGCTTTTAAGAAATCATGAATCCCTTAGCATAAACATAGTAATAGTAAGAGTTACCGGAGTTTAATTGTGACCATTTCACGCTTTCAGGTTGAATTCATAGTCAACTGGCGTTTATGCACACACGAATCGGCTGAAATCGCGAAATGAAAGCGTGAATTCGGCATCGCATAAACACAGTATATGACTAAAGTCAAATAACGATACTCATACGCACCGTGGCTGGTCAAATGCTCCTGCTCCACCGCATGACCACTTACTAAAGTCACCACAACCACTGCCAAAATAAACAATTGAGCATTAGGCACCCAAGACCTAGCAAAATGCTCAAAGAATATCTTATTCTAAAACTGTTTTTTTTTTGTTAAAAATTATTGAAATAAAACTAAGTTAAAATGAATTTTAAAACGTGTTTGGGGGTTTAAAAAAAATTAAAATTATATTTACAATATTATATATATTTAAACTTTAAACCAGAAAGCAAGCTTAGAAACCCTTGCCCTCGTCCGATTTAAAAAAAATGTAGTTCAAAATTCTAAAATCTTTAAAAAAATGGGATACCCCAGAGTAAAAAAATATGATAAAAACCAACAAAGCTATATGTAACTTAATAATTTTTTCGGACCAAGATTAATTATTTCCGTTAGTTACACGTAGAGTCGATTTCGAGTCTACAATTAAAACGATAGTTTTTTTATCTCAGCAACCCTATAAATGGTTCTCTGAACTTTGATAGCATCAGTCAACTCTGGTTTTACTTGTCAAAGAAAATTCAGTGTTCCTTGAAAATTGTCAGTGGTTGGTGTACGTAAAAAATAAGAAGTTGTTCTCATGACGAAGCACATTTGTCCAAAATTGGAGGAAATATTACTGGACACTTGCATTAAACAAATGGTGAGTTTTGGAGTTACACAGGCACACATTAAATAAGAATATACATATATTATATATGTAAATTCCTTAGTTGACTTGCAACAACAAATATTAGTCGAGATTTTTTGCAAGTCACCTGGAGGCATGTACAGGTTATATAAAAAGTATCTGGCTAATATCCTGCTTGCAGCCCATTTCACCAACAAGACCCCGAAAGAATTTGGAAAACTTAAAAGGGCCAAGCTTAAGAAATGGACATGGGTCTTAAGTCTTTAATCGTCAGGATTAAATAGGATTCCTGGGCCATTTCAAGAGTATCCAGATGGGTGGGTATAAAACTCCATAATGCGCCATATGGTTTTATGATTTCTTGCTACCTTTTACTATTTTACCTGAAGTTTCGCACCTGAAGACTATGTATGACCTGCCCCAAATGAGACTGTCCCAAATCTACTCGAGGGACGAGGAGATGGATATACCCAAGATAGCCAAATGAGTCAGAAAAGATCCCCAGAAGAAACCGACAAGGCAATCAAAATGTTGCCCAAGGTGATGGGAAAACCATCTGGTCGCCAGGATTTCAATAGCCTCTCGAGTCTAGTCCTCGCATATGAGCAGAAAGGGACCTCGATGTCCACTACCAGTGCCTACCAGGAGGCCACGAGGTTCTACCTGGATCAAGGACACCAGATTCCTGATAGTAGGGGCTCAACACCCTGCAGCCACCCAGATGTTGGCCAAAAAGACGCAGAGTTTCTTCCGTGTCCTCAACGAAACGTTTTTCCAATGGGGAAACCATGGGGCTGTCGGTTTTTCACCCTGTGATCTCCCAATTGGAAAGGGACTTATTGAGGCCATCGAATAAACCCTGCCCGTTCTTGGCCTGCAACTCGGTAGCTGCCAGGTTATTGAGCCCCTCTTTCAGGATCTGAGATCCCTGGCACAGGTAGATTCTTTTGGACTGTTGGTAGGCATTGGTAGCGGTCATCCAGATCCTTCTCTGCTCTTTGGCGAAGGCCTCGATTAGGGATTTGGGTGTATCCTGTGGATGCACTCGATACCCTCATCGGGGCCTTCGCCCATTCGCCAGCCTAGCGAACCACACCATCAGGATCTGGAGTACCTGACCCAAAGGATCCAACGACTGCCATGATGAGTACCGCATCCGTATGCAGGAGCAACGATCCCAAAAGCATCAGGAGCTCATTAAGGAGGCGGAGGCTCGGGCTAAATATGAAAATGCATATCTCCAAATGGATATGGTTAATAAAATAAACAAAAAATAAAATAATATAAAAATAAATGTTTAATAATTACTACTCATCATAATAGAACATTTTGAGCCAAAGTCCGTAATCATTATGTGTTTTATTTTAAAATTCAAAATATAATCCCTATTTTTTATCAAAAAAATTAATATTTTTGAGTTTGGCATTTGCCTATGCAGATTTTTCATGATTTTTTGCGTAGACCCCTGGCAAAGTTTCATTCCTATATGATTAGGCACACATTAATATTGCAATTAAGCCCAAAAACATTTCACAAAATATTTTTATAGCAAGTTTATTAAGTGTCTGTGTAAGAAATAAAATACCAGAAAACAAAAAAGTTAAAAAAAAACCTTAAGCACTACACAAATGAACCATATAATTTATGAAGGTTTGTAAATAGTTTCTCGATGAACCCATTTAGCGTCCATGGGAATGGACTACTTTATGCTGGGGCAATTTGATCTGCGAAAAGTCCACATTGTCATTGACCACGATGCGCGGTTCGTGGATCGAAGGGGTCAATGGGATAGTTGGAATCGATGGAATCGATGAGTGTGGCAGGTGCGAAGCCGTCAAGGTGTCCACATAGAAATGCGGCCAGGGATTTCCCAGTGACGAGGAGTAGACATTGGGCACCAGCAGCAGTTGAGGTTGCTCCGAATCGGGGGCCAACTGGAGAAGCCCCGAACTAATGTGTATGGCTGGTCCATAGGCTGAAAATAAATATATAATTATTAATCTATTACTATGTTTATGCTAAGGATTTCATGATTTCTTAAAAGCGTGAAATAAAATTTGCTCCTGTTTATGCGACACAGCCGAATTCATGCTTTTTATCAATCTCAGCTGACAGAGATGCCGGACCGGTGGAAAAAGGTGCTAGCGATTATAAAACCGATTATTTTTTTCGATTCGCATGAAATAATCTTGCTTGTATTAAAGATAAAGTGTGTGCAAGCCAGTATAACATTCTTTTACCGTTTAAATTAAAGATGAAAACTAGTTTCCATTGGCACTGAATGAACAAAAAATTTGTTAAATGTAAGGTGTATTTATGTATTTATATCGATCTGGCAAGCTTTCATTTCGCGATTTCAGCCGATTCGTGTGTGCATAAACGCCATTTCGCGAATTCGGCAACACACGAAAGTTGACTATGAATTCAACCTCAAAGCGTGAAATGGTGTCAATTAAACTCCGGTAACTCTATACAATTATCGGAGTTGCCAGATCGATATAAATATATAAGTACAACTTACATTTAACAAATTATTTTTTCATTCAGTCCCAATAAAAACTAATTTTCATCTTTTATTTTGACGGTGGAAAAATGTTATACTGGCTTGTACACACTTTATCTTTAATATTAGAAAGTTCATGCGAATCGCTAACGCCTTTTTCCACCGGTCCGGCATCTCTGTCAGCTGAGATTGATAAAATTCATGAATTCGGTCGTGTCGCATAAACAGGAACAAATTTTATTTCACGCTTTTAAGAAATCATGAATCCCTTAGCATAAACATAGTAATAGTAAGAGTTACCGAAGTTTAATTGTGACCATTTCACGCTTTCAGGTTGAATTCATAGTCAACTGGCGTTTATGCACACACGAATCGGCTGAAATCGCGAAATGAAAGCGTGAATTCGGCATCGCATAAACACAGTATATGACTAAAGTCAAATAACGATACTCATACGCACCGTGGCTGGTCAAATGCTCCTGCTCCACCGCATGACCACTTACTAAAGTCACCACAACCACTGCCAAAATAAACAATTGAGCATTAGGCACCCAAGACCTAGCAAAATGCTCAAAGAATATCTTATTCTAAAACTGTTTTTTTTTTGTTAAAAATTATTGAAATAAAACTAAGTTAAAATGAATTTTAAAACGTGTTTGGGGGTTTAAAAAAAATTAAAATTATATTTACAATATTATATATATTTAAACTTTAAACCAGAAAGCAAGCTTAGAAACCCTTGCCCTCGTCCGATTTAAAAAAAATGTAGTTCAAAATTCTAAAATCTTTAAAAAAATGGGATACCCCAGAGTAAAAAAATATGATAAAAACCAACAAAGCTATATGTAACTTAATAATTTTTTCGGGCCAAGATTAATTATTTCCGTTAGTTACACGTAGAGTCGATTTCGAGTCTACAATTAAAACGATAGTTTTTTTATCTCAGCAACCCTATAAATGGTTCTCTGAACTTTGATAGCATCAGTCAACTCTGGTTTTACTTGTCAAAGAAAATTCAGTGTTCCTTGAAAATTGTCAGTGGTTGGTGTACGTAAAAAATAAGAAGTTGTTCTCATGACGAAGCACATTTGTCCAAAATTGGAGGAAATATTACTGGACACTTGCATTAAACAAATGGTGAGTTTTGGAGTTACACAGGCACACATTAAATAAGAATATACATATATTATATATGTAAATTCCTTAGTTGACTTGCAACAACAAATATTAGTCGAGATTTTTTGCAAGTCACCTGGAGGCATGTACAGGTTATATAAAAAGTATCTGGCTAATATCCTGCTTGCAGCCCATTTCACCAACAAGACCCCGAAAGAATTTGGAAAACTTAAAAGGGCCAAGCTTAAGAAATGGACATGGGTCTTAAGTCTTTAATCGTCAGGATTAAATAGGATTCCTGGGCCATTTCAAGAGTATCCAGATGGGTGGGTATAAAACTCCATAATGCGCCATATGGTTTTATGATTTCTTGCTACCTTTTACTATTTTACCTGAAGTTTCGCACCTGAAGACTATGTATGACCTGCCCCAAATGAGACTGTCCCAAATCTACTCGAGGGACGAGGAGATGGATATACCCAAGATAGCCAAATGAGTCAGAAAAGATCCCCAGAAGAAACCGACAAGGCAATCAAAATGTTGCCCAAGGTGATGGGAAAACCATCTGGTCGCCAGGATTTCAATAGCCTCTCGAGTCTAGTCCTCGCATATGAGCAGAAAGGGACCTCGATGTCCACTACCAGTGCCTACCAGGAGGCCACGAGGTTCTACCTGGATCAAGGACACCAGATTCCTGATAGTAGGGGCTCAACACCCTGCAGCCACCCAGATGTTGGCCAAAAAGACGCAGAGTTTCTTCCGTGTCCTCAACGAAACGTTTTTCCAATGGGGAAACCATGGGGCTGTCGGTTTTTCACCCTGTGATCTCCCAATTGGAAAGGGACTTATTGAGGCCATCGAATAAACCCTGCCCGTTCTTGGCCTGCAACTCGGTAGCTGCCAGGTTATTGAGCCCCTCTTTCAGGATCTGAGATCCCTGGCACAGGTAGATTCTTTTGGACTGTTGGTAGGCATTGGTAGCGGTCATCCAGATCCTTCTCTGCTCTTTGGCGAAGGCCTCGATTAGGGATTTGGGTGTATCCTGTGGATGCACTCGATACCCTCATCGGGGCCTTCGCCCATTCGCCAGCCTAGCGAACCACACCATCAGGATCTGGAGTACCTGACCCAAAGGATCCAACGACTGCCATGATGAGTACCGCATCCGTATGCAGGAGCAACGATCCCAAAAGCATCAGGAGCTCATTAAGGAGGCGGAGGCTCGGGCTAAATATGAAAATGCATATCTCCAAATGGATATGGTTAATAAAATAAACAAAAAATAAAATAATATAAAAATAAATGTTTAATAATTACTACTCATCATAATAGAACATTTTGAGCCAAAGTCCGTAATCATTATGTGTTTTATTTTAAAATTCAAAATATAATCCCTATTTTTTATCAAAAAAATTAATATTTTTGAGTTTGGCATTTGCCTATGCAGATTTTTCATGATTTTTTGCGTAGACCCCTGGCAAAGTTTCATTCCTATATGATTAGGCACACATTAATATTGCAATTAAGCCCAAAAACATTTCACAAAATATTTTTATAGCAAGTTTATTAAGTGTCTGTGTAAGAAATAAAATACCAGAAAACAAAAAAGTTAAAAAAAAACCTTAAGCACTACACAAATGAACCATATAATTTATGAAGGTTTGTAAATAGTTTCTCGATGAACCCATTTAGCGTCCATGGGAATGGACTACTTTATGCTGGGGCAATTTGATCTGCGAAAAGTCCACATTGTCATTGACCACGATGCGCGGTTCGTGGATCGAAGGGGTCAATGGGATAGTTGGAATCGATGGAATCGATGAGTGTGGCAGGTGCGAAGCCGTCAAGGTGTCCACATAGAAATGCGGCCAGGGATTTCCCAGTGACGAGGAGTAGACATTGGGCACCAGCAGCAGTTGAGGTTGCTCCGAATCGGGGGCCAACTGGAGAAGCCCCGAACTAATGTGTATGGCTGGTCCATAGGCTGAAAATAAATATATAATTATTAATCTATTACTATGTTTATGCTAAGGATTTCATGATTTCTTAAAAGCGTGAAATAAAATTTGCTCCTGTTTATGCGACACAGCCGAATTCATGCTTTTTATCAATCTCAGCTGACAGAGATGCCGGACCGGTGGAAAAAGGTGCTAGCGATTATAAAACCGATTATTTTTTTCGATTCGCATGAAATAATCTTGCTTGTATTAAAGATAAAGTGTGTGCAAGCCAGTATAACATTCTTTTACCGTTTAAATTAAAGATGAAAACTAGTTTCCATTGGCACTGAATGAACAAAAAATTTGTTAAATGTAAGGTGTATTTATGTATTTATATCGATCTGGCAAGCTTTCATTTCGCGATTTCAGCCGATTCGTGTGTGCATAAACGCCATTTCGCGAATTCGGCAACACACGAAAGTTGACTATGAATTCAACCTCAAAGCGTGAAATGGTGTCAATTAAACTCCGGTAACTCTATACAATTATCGGAGTTGCCAGATCGATATAAATATATAAGTACAACTTACATTTAACAAATTATTTTTTCATTCAGTCCCAATAAAAACTAATTTTCATCTTTTATTTTGACGGTGGAAAAATGTTATACTGGCTTGTACACACTTTATCTTTAATATTAGAAAGTTCATGCGAATCGCTAACGCCTTTTTCCACCGGTCCGGCATCTCTGTCAGCTGAGATTGATAAAATTCATGAATTCGGTCGTGTCGCATAAACAGGAACAAATTTTATTTCACGCTTTTAAGAAATCATGAATCCCTTAGCATAAACATAGTAATAGTAAGAGTTACCGGAGTTTAATTGTGACCATTTCACGCTTTCAGGTTGAATTCATAGTCAACTGGCGTTTATGCACACACGAATCGGCTGAAATCGCGAAATGAAAGCGTGAATTCGGCATCGCATAAACACAGTATATGACTAAAGTCAAATAACGATACTCATACGCACCGTGGCTGGTCAAATGCTCCTGCTCCACCGCATGACCACTTACTAAAGTCACCACAACCACTGCCAAAATAAACAATTGAGCATTAGGCACCCAAGACCTAGCAAAATGCTCAAAGAATATCTTATTCTAAAACTGTTTTTTTTTTGTTAAAAATTATTGAAATAAAACTAAGTTAAAATGAATTTTAAAACGTGTTTGGGGGTTTAAAAAAAATTAAAATTATATTTACAATATTATATATATTTAAACTTTAAACCAGAAAGCAAGCTTAGAAACCCTTGCCCTCGTCCGATTTAAAAAAAATGTAGTTCAAAATTCTAAAATCTTTAAAAAAATGGGATACCCCAGAGTAAAAAAATATGATAAAAACCAACAAAGCTATATGTAACTTAATAATTTTTTCGGGCCAAGATTAATTATTTCCGTTAGTTACACGTAGAGTCGATTTCGAGTCTACAATTAAAACGATAGTTTTTTTATCTCAGCAACCCTATAAATGGTTCTCTGAACTTTGATAGCATCAGTCAACTCTGGTTTTACTTGTCAAAGAAAATTCAGTGTTCCTTGAAAATTGTCAGTGGTTGGTGTACGTAAAAAATAAGAAGTTGTTCTCATGACGAAGCACATTTGTCCAAAATTGGAGGAAATATTACTGGACACTTGCATTAAACAAATGGTGAGTTTTGGAGTTACACAGGCACACATTAAATAAGAATATACATATATTATATATGTAAATTCCTTAGTTGACTTGCAACAACAAATATTAGTCGAGATTTTTTGCAAGTCACCTGGAGGCATGTACAGGTTATATAAAAAGTATCTGGCTAATATCCTGCTTGCAGCCCATTTCACCAACAAGACCCCGAAAGAATTTGGAAAACTTAAAAGGGCCAAGCTTAAGAAATGGACATGGGTCTTAAGTCTTTAATCGTCAGGATTAAATAGGATTCCTGGGCCATTTCAAGAGTATCCAGATGGGTGGGTATAAAACTCCATAATGCGCCATATGGTTTTATGATTTCTTGCTACCTTTTACTATTTTACCTGAAGTTTCGCACCTGAAGACTATGTATGACCTGCCCCAAATGAGACTGTCCCAAATCTACTCGAGGGACGAGGAGATGGATATACCCAAGATAGCCAAATGAGTCAGAAAAGATCCCCAGAAGAAACCGACAAGGCAATCAAAATGTTGCCCAAGGTGATGGGAAAACCATCTGGTCGCCAGGATTTCAATAGCCTCTCGAGTCTAGTCCTCGCATATGAGCAGAAAGGGACCTCGATGTCCACTACCAGTGCCTACCAGGAGGCCACGAGGTTCTACCTGGATCAAGGACACCAGATTCCTGATAGTAGGGGCTCAACACCCTGCAGCCACCCAGATGTTGGCCAAAAAGACGCAGAGTTTCTTCCGTGTCCTCAACGAAACGTTTTTCCAATGGGGAAACCATGGGGCTGTCGGTTTTTCACCCTGTGATCTCCCAATTGGAAAGGGACTTATTGAGGCCATCGAATAAACCCTGCCCGTTCTTGGCCTGCAACTCGGTAGCTGCCAGGTTATTGAGCCCCTCTTTCAGGATCTGAGATCCCTGGCACAGGTAGATTCTTTTGGACTGTTGGTAGGCATTGGTAGCGGTCATCCAGATCCTTCTCTGCTCTTTGGCGAAGGCCTCGATTAGGGATTTGGGTGTATCCTGTGGATGCACTCGATACCCTCATCGGGGCCTTCGCCCATTCGCCAGCCTAGCGAACCACACCATCAGGATCTGGAGTACCTGACCCAAAGGATCCAACGACTGCCATGATGAGTACCGCATCCGTATGCAGGAGCAACGATCCCAAAAGCATCAGGAGCTCATTAAGGAGGCGGAGGCTCGGGCTAAATATGAAAATGCATATCTCCAAATGGATATGGTTAATAAAATAAACAAAAAATAAAATAATATAAAAATAAATGTTTAATAATTACTACTCATCATAATAGAACATTTTGAGCCAAAGTCCGTAATCATTATGTGTTTTATTTTAAAATTCAAAATATAATCCCTATTTTTTATCAAAAAAATTAATATTTTTGAGTTTGGCATTTGCCTATGCAGATTTTTCATGATTTTTTGCGTAGACCCCTGGCAAAGTTTCATTCCTATATGATTAGGCACACATTAATATTGCAATTAAGCCCAAAAACATTTCACAAAATATTTTTATAGCAAGTTTATTAAGTGTCTGTGTAAGAAATAAAATACCAGAAAACAAAAAAGTTAAAAAAAAACCTTAAGCACTACACAAATGAACCATATAATTTATGAAGGTTTGTAAATAGTTTCTCGATGAACCCATTTAGCGTCCATGGGAATGGACTACTTTATGCTGGGGCAATTTGATCTGCGAAAAGTCCACATTGTCATTGACCACGATGCGCGGTTCGTGGATCGAAGGGGTCAATGGGATAGTTGGAATCGATGGAATCGATGAGTGTGGCAGGTGCGAAGCCGTCAAGGTGTCCACATAGAAATGCGGCCAGGGATTTCCCAGTGACGAGGAGTAGACATTGGGCACCAGCAGCAGTTGAGGTTGCTCCGAATCGGGGGCCAACTGGAGAAGCCCCGAACTAATGTGTATGGCTGGTCCATAGGCTGAAAATAAATATATAATTATTAATCTATTACTATGTTTATGCTAAGGATTTCATGATTTCTTAAAAGCGTGAAATAAAATTTGCTCCTGTTTATGCGACACAGCCGAATTCATGCTTTTTATCAATCTCAGCTGACAGAGATGCCGGACCGGTGGAAAAAGGTGCTAGCGATTATAAAACCGATTATTTTTTTCGATTCGCATGAAATAATCTTGCTTGTATTAAAGATAAAGTGTGTGCAAGCCAGTATAACATTCTTTTACCGTTTAAATTAAAGATGAAAACTAGTTTCCATTGGCACTGAATGAACAAAAAATTTGTTAAATGTAAGGTGTATTTATGTATTTATATCGATCTGGCAAGCTTTCATTTCGCGATTTCAGCCGATTCGTGTGTGCATAAACGCCATTTCGCGAATTCGGCAACACACGAAAGTTGACTATGAATTCAACCTCAAAGCGTGAAATGGTGTCAATTAAACTCCGGTAACTCTATACAATTATCGGAGTTGCCAGATCGATATAAATATATAAGTACAACTTACATTTAACAAATTATTTTTTCATTCAGTCCCAATAAAAACTAATTTTCATCTTTTATTTTGACGGTGGAAAAATGTTATACTGGCTTGTACACACTTTATCTTTAATATTAGAAAGTTCATGCGAATCGCTAACGCCTTTTTCCACCGGTCCGGCATCTCTGTCAGCTGAGATTGATAAAATTCATGAATTCGGTCGTGTCGCATAAACAGGAACAAATTTTATTTCACGCTTTTAAGAAATCATGAATCCCTTAGCATAAACATAGTAATAGTAAGAGTTACCGGAGTTTAATTGTGACCATTTCACGCTTTCAGGTTGAATTCATAGTCAACTGGCGTTTATGCACACACGAATCGGCTGAAATCGCGAAATGAAAGCGTGAATTCGGCATCGCATAAACACAGTATATGACTAAAGTCAAATAACGATACTCATACGCACCGTGGCTGGTCAAATGCTCCTGCTCCACCGCATGACCACTTACTAAAGTCACCACAACCACTGCCAAAATAAACAATTGAGCATTAGGCACCCAAGACCTAGCAAAATGCTCAAAGAATATCTTATTCTAAAACTGTTTTTTTTTTGTTAAAAATTATTGAAATAAAACTAAGTTAAAATGAATTTTAAAACGTGTTTGGGGGTTTAAAAAAAATTAAAATTATATTTACAATATTATATATATTTAAACTTTAAACCAGAAAGCAAGCTTAGAAACCCTTGCCCTCGTCCGATTTAAAAAAAATGTAGTTCAAAATTCTAAAATCTTTAAAAAAATGGGATACCCCAGAGTAAAAAAATATGATAAAAACCAACAAAGCTATATGTAACTTAATAATTTTTTCGGGCCAAGATTAATTATTTCTGTTAGTTACACGTAGAGTCGATTTCGAGTCTACAATTAAAACGATAGTTTTTTTATCTCAGCAACCCTATAAATGGTTCTCTGAACTTTGATAGCATCAGTCAACTCTGGTTTTACTTGTCAAAGAAAATTCAGTGTTCCTTGAAAATTGTCAGTGGTTGGTGTACGTAAAAAATAAGAAGTTGTTCTCATGACGAAGCACATTTGTCCAAAATTGGAGGAAATATTACTGGACACTTGCATTAAACAAATGGTGAGTTTTGGAGTTACACAGGCACACATTAAATAAGAATATACATATATTATATATGTAAATTCCTTAGTTGACTTGCAACAACAAATATTAGTCGAGATTTTTTGCAAGTCACCTGGAGGCATGTACAGGTTATATAAAAAGTATCTGGCTAATATCCTGCTTGCAGCCCATTTCACCAACAAGACCCCGAAAGAATTTGGAAAACTTAAAAGGGCCAAGCTTAAGAAATGGACATGGGTCTTAAGTCTTTAATCGTCAGGATTAAATAGGATTCCTGGGCCATTTCAAGAGTATCCAGATGGGTGGGTATAAAACTCCATAATGCGCCATATGGTTTTATGATTTCTTGCTACCTTTTACTATTTTACCTGAAGTTTCGCACCTGAAGACTATGTATGACCTGCCCCAAATGAGACTGTCCCAAATCTACTCGAGGGACGAGGAGATGGATATACCCAAGATAGCCAAATGAGTCAGAAAAGATCCCCAGAAGAAACCGACAAGGCAATCAAAATGTTGCCCAAGGTGATGGGAAAACCATCTGGTCGCCAGGATTTCAATAGCCTCTCGAGTCTAGTCCTCGCATATGAGCAGAAAGGGACCTCGATGTCCACTACCAGTGCCTACCAGGAGGCCACGAGGTTCTACCTGGATCAAGGACACCAGATTCCTGATAGTAGGGGCTCAACACCCTGCAGCCACCCAGATGTTGGCCAAAAAGGCGCAGAGTTTCTTCCGTGTCCTCAACGAAACGTTTTTCCAATGGGGAAACCATGGGGCTGTCGGTTTTTCACCCTGTGATCTCCCAATTGGAAAGGGACTTATTGAGGCCATCGAATAAACCCTGCCCGTTCTTGGCCTGCAACTCGGTAGCTGCCAGGTTATTGAGCCCCTCTTTCAGGATCTGAGATCCCTGGCACAGGTAGATTCTTTTGGACTGTTGGTAGGCATTGGTAGCGGTCATCCAGATCCTTCTCTGCTCTTTGGCGAAGGCCTCGATTAGGGATTTGGGTGTATCCTGTGGATGCACTCGATACCCTCATCGGGGCCTTCGCCCATTCGCCAGCCTAGCGAACCACACCATCAGGATCTGGAGTACCTGACCCAAAGGATCCAACGACTGCCATGATGAGTACCGCATCCGTATGCAGGAGCAACGATCCCAAAAGCATCAGGAGCTCATTAAGGAGGCGGAGGCTCGGGCTAAATATGAAAATGCATATCTCCAAATGGATATGGTTAATAAAATAAACAAAAAATAAAATAATATAAAAATAAATGTTTAATAATTACTACTCATCATAATAGAACATTTTGAGCCAAAGTCCGTAATCATTATGTGTTTTATTTTAAAATTCAAAATATAATCCCTATTTTTTATCAAAAAAATTAATATTTTTGAGTTTGGCATTTGCCTATGCAGATTTTTCATGATTTTTTGCGTAGACCCCTGGCAAAGTTTCATTCCTATATGATTAGGCACACATTAATATTGCAATTAAGCCCAAAAACATTTCACAAAATATTTTTATAGCAAGTTTATTAAGTGTCTGTGTAAGAAATAAAATACCAGAAAACAAAAAAGTTAAAAAAAAACCTTAAGCACTACACAAATGAACCATATAATTTATGAAGGTTTGTAAATAGTTTCTCGATGAACCCATTTAGCGTCCATGGGAATGGACTACTTTATGCTGGGGCAATTTGATCTGCGAAAAGTCCACATTGTCATTGACCACGATGCGCGGTTCGTGGATCGAAGGGGTCAATGGGATAGTTGGAATCGATGGAATCGATGAGTGTGGCAGGTGCGAAGCCGTCAAGGTGTCCACATAGAAATGCGGCCAGGGATTTCCCAGTGACGAGGAGTAGACATTGGGCACCAGCAGCAGTTGAGGTTGCTCCGAATCGGGGGCCAACTGGAGAAGCCCCGAACTAATGTGTATGGCTGGTCCATAGGCTGAAAATAAATATATAATTATTAATCTATTACTATGTTTATGCTAAGGATTTCATGATTTCTTAAAAGCGTGAAATAAAATTTGCTCCTGTTTATGCGACACAGCCGAATTCATGCTTTTTATCAATCTCAGCTGACAGAGATGCCGGACCGGTGGAAAAAGGTGCTAGCGATTATAAAACCGATTATTTTTTTCGATTCGCATGAAATAATCTTGCTTGTATTAAAGATAAAGTGTGTGCAAGCCAGTATAACATTCTTTTACCGTTTAAATTAAAGATGAAAACTAGTTTCCATTGGCACTGAATGAACAAAAAATTTGTTAAATGTAAGGTGTATTTATGTATTTATATCGATCTGGCAAGCTTTCATTTCGCGATTTCAGCCGATTCGTGTGTGCATAAACGCCATTTCGCGAATTCGGCAACACACGAAAGTTGACTATGAATTCAACCTCAAAGCGTGAAATGGTGACAATTAAACTCCGGTAACTCTATACAATTATCGGAGTTGCCAGATCGATATAAATATATAAATACAACTTACATTTAACAAATTATTTTTTCATTCAGTCCCAATAAAAACTAATTTTCATCTTTTATTTTGACGGTGGAAAAATGTTATACTGGCTTGTACACACTTTATCTTTAATATTAGAAAGATTAGTTCATGCGAATCGCTAACGCCTTTTTCCACCGGTCCGGCATCTCTGTCAGCTGAGATTGATAAAATTCATGAATTCGGTCGTGTCGCATAAACAGGAACAAATTTTATTTCACGCTTTTAAGAAATCATGAATCCCTTAGCATAAACATAGTAATAGTAAGAGTTACCGGAGTTTAATTATGACCATTTCACGCTTTCAGGTTGAATTCATAGTCAACTGGCGTTTATGCACACACGAATCGGCTGAAATCGGGAAATGAAAGCGTGAATTCGGCATCGCATAAACACAGTATATGACTAAAGTCAAATAACGATACTCATACGCACCGTGGCTGGTCAAATGCTCCTGCTCCACCGCATGACCACTTACTAAAGTCACCACAACCACTGCCAAAATAAACAATTGAGCATTAGGCACCCAAGACCTAGCAAAATGCTCAAAGAATATCTTATTCTAAAACTGTTTTTTTTTTTGTTAAAAATTATTGAAATAAAACTAAGTTAAAATAAATTTTAAAACGTGTTTGGGGGTTTAAAAAAAATTAAAATTATATTTACAATATTATATATATTTAAACTTTAAACCAGAAAGCAAGCTTAGAAACCCTTGCCCTCGTCCGATTTAAAAAAAATGTAGTTCAAAATTCTAAAATCTTTAAAAAAATGGGATACCCCAGAGTAAAAAAATATGATAAAAACCAACAAAGCTATATGTAACTTAATAATTTGTTCGGGCCAAGATTAATTATTTCCGTTAGTTACACGTAGAGTCGATTTCGAGTCTACAATTAAAACGATAGTTTTTTTATCTCAGCAACCCTATAAATGGTTCTCTGAACTTTGATAGCATCAGTCAACTCTGGTTTTACTTGTCAAAGAAAATTCAGTGTTCCTTGAAAATTGTCAGTGGTTGGTGTACGTAAAAAATAAGAAGTTGTTCTCATGACGAAGCACATTTGTCCAAAATTGGAGGAAATATTACTGGACACTTGCATTAAACAAATGGTGAGTTTTGGAGTTACACAGGCACACATTAAATAAGAATATACATATATTATATATGTAAATTCCTTAGTTGACTTGCAACAACAAATATTAGTCGAGATTTTTTGCAAGTCACCTGGAGGCATGTACAGGTTATATAAAAAGTATCTGGCTAATATCCTGCTTGCAGCCCATTTCACCAACAAGACCCCGAAAGAATTTGGAAAACTTAAAAGGGCCAAGCTTAAGAAATGGACATGGGTCTTAAGTCTTTAATCGTCAGGATTAAATAGGATTCCTGGGCCATTTCAAGAGTATCCAGATGGGTGGGTATAAAACTCCATAATGCGCCATATGGTTTTATGATTTCTTGCTACCTTTTAC
Source organism: Drosophila suzukii (assembly GCF_043229965.1). Lineage (NCBI taxonomy): Eukaryota > Metazoa > Arthropoda > Insecta > Diptera > Drosophilidae > Drosophila > Drosophila suzukii. The sequence continues at coordinate 18,156,916 of NC_092084.1, forward strand.
TATTTTACCTGAAGTTTCGCACCTGAAGACTATGTATGACCTGCCCCAAATGAGACTGTCCCAAATCTACTCGAGGGACGAGGAGATGGATATACCCAAGATAGCCAAATGAGTCAGAAAAGATCCCCAGAAGAAACCGACAAGGCAATCAAAATGTTGCCCAAGGTGATGGGAAAACCATCTGGTCGCCAGGATTTCAATAGCCTCTCGAGTCTAGTCCTCGCATATGAGCAGAAAGGGACCTCGATGTCCACTACCAGTGCCTACCAGGAGGCCACGAGGTTCTACCTGGATCAAGGACACCAGATTCCTGATAGTAGGGGCTCAACACCCTGCAGCCACCCAGATGTTGGCCAAAAAGGCGCAGAGTTTCTTCCGTGTCCTCAACGAAACGTTTTTCCAATGGGGAAACCATGGGGCTGTCGGTTTTTCACCCTGTGATCTCCCAATTGGAAAGGGACTTATTGAGGCCATCGAATAAACCCTGCCCGTTCTTGGCCTGCAACTCGGTAGCTGCCAGGTTATTGAGCCCCTCTTTCAGGATCTGAGATCCCTGGCACAGGTAGATTCTTTTGGACTGTTGGTAGGCATTGGTAGCGGTCATCCAGATCCTTCTCTGCTCTTTGGCGAAGGCCTCGATTAGGGATTTGGGTGTATCCTGTGGATGCACTCGATACCCTCATCGGGGCCTTCGCCCATTCGCCAGCCTAGCGAACCACACCATCAGGATCTGGAGTACCTGACCCAAAGGATCCAACGACTGCCATGATGAGTACCGCATCCGTATGCAGGAGCAACGATCCCAAAAGCATCAGGAGCTCATTAAGGAGGCGGAGGCTCGGGCTAAATATGAAAATGCATATCTCCAAATGGATATGGTTAATAAAATAAACAAAAAATAAAATAATATAAAAATAAATGTTTAATAATTACTACTCATCATAATAGAACATTTTGAGCCAAAGTCCGTAATCATTATGTGTTTTATTTTAAAATTCAAAATATAATCCCTATTTTTTATCAAAAAAATTAATATTTTTGAGTTTGGCATTTGCCTATGCAGATTTTTCATGATTTTTTGCGTAGACCCCTGGCAAAGTTTCATTCCTATATGATTAGGCACACATTAATATTGCAATTAAGCCCAAAAACATTTCACAAAATATTTTTATAGCAAGTTTATTAAGTGTCTGTGTAAGAAATAAAATACCAGAAAACAAAAAAGTTAAAAAAAAACCTTAAGCACTACACAAATGAACCATATAATTTATGAAGGTTTGTAAATAGTTTCTCGATGAACCCATTTAGCGTCCATGGGAATGGACTACTTTATGCTGGGGCAATTTGATCTGCGAAAAGTCCACATTGTCATTGACCACGATGCGCGGTTCGTGGATCGAAGGGGTCAATGGGATAGTTGGAATCGATGGAATCGATGAGTGTGGCAGGTGCGAAGCCGTCAAGGTGTCCACATAGAAATGCGGCCAGGGATTTCCCAGTGACGAGGAGTAGACATTGGGCACCAGCAGCAGTTGAGGTTGCTCCGAATCGGGGGCCAACTGGAGAAGCCCCGAACTAATGTGTATGGCTGGTCCATAGGCTGAAAACAAATATATAATGATTAATCTATGACTAAAGACAAATAACGTTACTCATACGCACCGTGGCTGGTCAAGTGCTCCTGCTCCACCGCATGACCACGTACTAAAGCCACCACAACCACTGCCAAAATAATCAATTGAGCATTAGGCACTTGCATTTTGTTTGGCCAACTCTTCGGGGGCTCCCAGCTTTTATAGTCGCCGGCGAACGGATGTTCTTGGTCTTGGCTGAACGCCCATTGGTGACACTCTTCGCATGACACCCAGCAGATAAAGATCATCAAATCTATACTTTAAATCGCCACTTCAATAATGCCATTAATACAACGCCACTAATTCAATTAAAAAACTTGGAAGTATATATCATCATTATAATATAACTTTATTCTAATTAAGCTTGTAAAAAAACTGCCAACCGATTGTAATTCATAAATACAACTCTTTATTTTTTATAATTTTTCGGTTAAATTCAATCTTTTTGAAAATGCAAAAATTTACCAATGAATATATATTTTCAAAAGGTAGTGGTAATAGTTATTCTGTTTTGACGAAGCTATAAAAAAAGGATAATACTAAATTACATATAAGATGAATATTTTTAATCATAATAATCACACCATTTGCTAATGAACAACTTTCAAATTAGAACTTCGATTTTATTTAAAAATATATATCCCAATTTAAACGAAGGCCTAAAAGATTCTATAAAAATCATCAGCGATCTTAAAAAACTATAGGTTTTTATTAAATGGTTGCTTGAACAGTTATATATATTCTTGATACTAAAACCCTTAATTTATTTTAATCTTTTTCATGGTAATTTAATATTTTGATACCATATTAATTTACCAGGAAAAAAACCTAAGCGGTTTTAACATTAAAATGCAAATTAGCCAACCCTATAAGCCCGAATCTCTGGCTATCTCTCTGTCCCCCGATCTTAACCTCGTTCTCAGGGCCCTCTTCTCGATCTCTTGAGATCCGGAATCGGAATATGAATATGAATCGCCACCGATTCGTTGGGAGTTAGCAACTGGGTGCTAATTTCGTTTAGAATCAATAACACAATGAACCCTGGCGTTCGGGAGCCATGAAAAAACCCCAAAAAATATGTATATGTATATCAGAAGACAGACAAAGTCGTCTGAAATTCTGTCGATTACATAAGATTAAAAAGACATGATATATCGGGTATATTGATTTATTTTATGTACACATCGATCGAACAAAAAAATACAATTATTCGTTTTAGAACTAGAAAAAAAATAGTTGAGTACGGTTAGGTTAGGATTTGGATTTTTGAAACCCTGAAAGCCATTGGCTTCAAGTTTCCAGGGCCTAGCAGCCGACCAGCTTCTCGAGGATGCCGCCACTCTTCCAGCCGCCACCGAAACCGCCAGAGGAACCACCATTGTAGCCACCGTTATAGCCACCATTGTAGCCACCGTTGTAACCACCATTGTAACCACCATTGTAGCCACCGTTGTAGCCACCACTGTAGCCTCCGGCGGAAGCGGACGCGGAGGAGGAGGCGCTGGAGTAGCTGGAGTCCACGGCGGGTGGGCCGTACACCTGGGCTGGAGCACGATCCTCATCCACAATCAGCTTAATGGTCTTCACCACCTGTTGGCTCTGCGGGGCGTAGGAAACAGGAGCGGGTGCGTAGCTGATGGGAGCCGGTGCTGGGGCCGCGTAACGCACCACTGGAGCCGGAGCTGGAGCGGAGTAGGTCACCGAAGGAGCAGGAGCGGAGTAGGTCACAGCGGGAGCTGGGGCTGAGTAGCTCACTGCAGGAGCAGCCTGGACGCGCACCACGGGAGCAGGAGCGGAGTAGGTCACTGCGGGAGCAGGAGCGGAGTAGGTCACCGAAGGAGCAGGAGCGGAGTAGGTCACAGCGGGAGCTGGGGCGGAGTAGGTCACTGCAGGAGCAGCCTGAACACGCACCACAGGAGCAGGAGCGGAGTAGGTCACTGCGGGAGCAGGAGCGGAGTAAGTCACAGCTGGAGCAGGAGCGGAGTAAGTCACAGCTGGAGCAGGAGCGGAGTAAGTCACAGCGGGAGCAGGAGCGGAGTAGGAGCTGGAACTGGCACTGGAAGAAGCACTTGAAGATGCGCTAGACGAGTATCCTCCATAGTTGCCACCATAGCCGGCCGAACGTCCATAATCGTAAGAGGGCTGCTCCACCACCTTGATGACCTTGATGACCTGCTCGCCACCGCCATAACCACCTCCATAACCACCTCCATAGCCACCGCTATAACCACCGCCATAACCGCTGCTCGCGGCGGAGGACGATGAGGAGGAGCTGCCGTATCCGGAACTGTAGACTGGGCGGCTGGGCTGGCTGTAGTATCCCTGGTTGTAGCCTCCAGAGTATCCACCGCTGCCATAGCCGCCGCCTCCGTAGCCACCACCACTGCCGGTGGAGCTACCGCCACCCAGACCACCACCAATGGCCTTCAGCAGGGCCAACTTGGCGCCCAACAGGGCGTCCGAGGGAACTGGGGCTGCAATGGCCAAAAGGGCCAGCGAAATGCAAACGTACAGCTTCATGATGATTCTGGATATGATAGTGGTGCTAGTGGTGCTACTGATGCTGCCCGCAACCTGAACGAAACTCAACTGATGTCCCAAATCGAGACGGGGCACTAATTTATAGCCAGCCAACAGCGAACTGCTGTTTCGTACCTGAGTTTTGTGTGTTTGTGTAGTTCTAATCTATGCTACGGTCCGCCCAACGAGATGAGATCCCCTCAATATTAGCTGTTTGCTTAATTCATAAATGGTTACTTATGGGCCAAAGAGACGCGACAAGTCGAAGACGATATGTTCCAAATCTGGGCGGGGCTGAGAGCCACCGGCTGTATATCCATCGGATTGTCTGTCTGTCACCTCAACTACTTAACCATCAAGTGAGATATTTTCTCGCATCTCCCGGCACAGCAAAAAATAGTTAAATAAAACCACGGCCCAAAAGCGTTACGGATTCGCAAGAAGCTCAGGTAATTCCCCAGCACACAAATTAGCACTGAGGGAAATGTTATGAACAGTTTGAGAAGGAAGGAACTGAGACCCATTAAAAATATGATCTTAACTCTTAAAAGCGATAATAGGTCTTTAACCCTTTGATATTTTTATTTAATCATGGCGAAAAGAAGAAAAAAAGAAATTAATTTATGTTTTATTTAACATATGTATATTTTGTAATATTTCAAGTAAATTAATATATATAAGCTAGCGGTTCTAAAATATATGATTCATCAGTGACACGCCTTTTAAAGAATGTCAACAAACGATGGGGAAATTCAGCCAGACAATTCTATGTGCGTTGCATATTTATTGTCTCATTAATTTATTGTTCCAATTTGATTGAGGGTATTTTTAGGCATTTGAAAAAGATATAAACCTAATTTATGATAAAGCAGTAGTTAGAAGATATAAAGATATTTTTACATTCGTTGAAGAGTTTAAAATGGAATAATCTAAAAATCATGTTCTTGGAGTTGGTATTAAATAATTTTGATGTAATAAAATATAGATGTAAGTATAGTATATTTAATATACAGATGTAAAATCTATATTACTAAAAATATATACTGCATTCTCTCAAAATATAACCAAAAATAAATATCACCAAGACATTTTGCAGGATTTTTAAAGCTTAAAAAACAAAATGAAAATGAAATAAATATATTTTTTTAAGAAGGAAAAACTATTTCCAGTAATTTCTCGCAGTGCACGCTGGCACATGTGCGTGGCCAGTGTATTGGCATTGTCACTCATTCAGCCCCCGAAATCTTATGCATGACTCCACGTAGTCAAGGGGCTCAGCGGGTTAAAGCCTCGCCAATATCCAAATAGCCAAAAATCCGACAACCCAAATACTCGTAACCCAAGCACGCCCAGAAATCTTCGCTCATCTCGGATTTTGATCCGAAAACCTGTCGGCCACGTCTACGTTTTCTGACGTATTCCCTACCATCTCAGATCAAATATTACATATATGTAAATGTCGCTTTTGAGCTCTTTGTTTTTCCTTTTTTTTCTATTGATCTAGACTGTTATGCAAATTGGGTCAGCAAAAAAATAAAGAACCAAAAAAAGTGTTCCATCTGGCGAAATTTTATGCCCCCATAATTTTACAACTGGTTTTTGTCTAAGCACGAGAGTATCGTAAAATTCAGTTTAAGGAAAGATGCGTGGAATTTTAGGCATTCAAATTTGCAGCATAAATAATTCTTATGTGAATTCTTTTTGTATTTTCGGAAAAAAAATCTTAACGCTCAAAGTTCCATATTAACTAAAAAAAATATAGATTTTTCTTTAAAACCATTAAAAAGTTTCACGATATTACGTATTAAATAGAATACCTTTATAAGCTTTTTTATGTTAATTAAAATAATTTAGAGCTAGGAAATTTAAAAAAATATCTTGGTGAATAATTTATTCAAAATACACATATACAACTAAATCAAATCATTGAAACCTAATATATTGACTAAACACATTTCATGAGGCCTATTGATTTGGCATTTTCTACTTTTGTATTTTTATTATATTTCTTTTTTATTTTTTCTTTTATTGTCTGAGCATGGCAAACATTAAATCATAGCCAATTTGCACATTTCCATTTACAGATTGTGTAGTTTTTTTTTCTCCCGGCATTTGTTGTGTGTGGTGTATTTCTTTGGTCTTTTGTGGTTTCAGTGGTTCGAGTGGTTCAAGTGGTTGGAGTGGCTGCGGCATTTGTACCTGGAGATGGATGTGAAGATGGAGCTGGTCCAGCTCAACCAATTTGCACCCATGGGGCGTACAGCATTCTCAGCCGAACATTACTTTTTTGGGCTTGGCTCTTGTGACTTTGACTTTGGTTTTGCTTTTGGTTTTTGGCACTTGATTATCATTAACAGTTTCGTTGGGCTCACGATCTGCTGTTTGGGGATTAGGGGGGTTAAGAGGGTGTGGAAAGGGTTAAAGCCGGCTAAATGGGTGCGTAAACAGTACCCAACTCTCGATTTCATTCAGGGGCCCAAACGAAGGTCACTTGGGTTGGCTAGGCCTTTTTCGGGGGAGCTGACTTCTTCAATTGGGTGCGAAATTTCAGTCTGTAATTGTGAAGCCTTCAATGGCAAAAAGCTAAAATTACACAGGGTTTTTTATTGAATAAACGCAAAAGAATCTATGGAATAAGGAAGTATAGGTAAAATTCTTCAAGCTTTGTTAGGTGTCTTTTATTTAGCAGACTTTTGGGCATATCAAGTCATTCTATCTATTCTATCGGCTGTTAATACTATTCCTTTTGCTTACAACTTTTTAAAAATCTATTTTTAGAAATAGTATTTTAACTATTCAACGAAATTATTTAAGAATTGTTCTTTATAAATAAGTATTTGTGAGTCGTCACATTGAAAAAATATAAATATATACATATATAAAAGTATAATACCATACCATGAAAAAAATCGATCTACTATATAAGCTAATATTCCTTATTTATGATAGCTACAAAATTTTATAAGATCAGTTATAATAAAAAAATCATTTTGTAAAAGCCGAAGACAACCTCGTACGGGTAAACAATTATACCCATTAAATATTAGTATTGTTTTTGAATAAGCCACTGCCCCTTATAAAATAAACCCCGTAAACAAAATATTGGCTCATTTTATCTTTCTTTATACACTTTATTACAGATCGTTAGCTTTAAATTACAAATCGTTGTTTAAAATTATCAAAAAAAAAACTCCACTTGATTTTGTGGTTTCCGTTTCGTCGACTTTTAGCAGAGTCCTCCGGCCAGACCCAGTGGTGGTGGTGGGGCTCCAAATCCCAGTCCAAAGCCACCGCCAGCTCCATAGCCGGCTCCAAATCCGTAGGAGGCGGGGAGGGAGGCACCACCGCCGAGGGAGCCCCCATAGCCACCCAATCCGCCCAAGCCGCCATAGCTACCCCCATAGCCACCTCCCAAGCCTCCGGTCAGGCCACCACCGAATCCACTCACATAGCCGGCACCACCGGTCACAACAGGAGTAGCTATCGGCGTGGACACCGCAGTGACCACTGGAGTAACAACGGCGGAGGTGGATATGGCCGGAGCAGCGCCCACAAAGCCACCAGAGTAGCCGCCTCCATAGCCTCCAGTGTAACCACCGCCATAGCCTCCAGCATAGCCACCGCCATATCCTCCTCCGACTCCTCCGCCTGGCACCACCGACACCTTGATCACCTTCACCACGTTTTCGGGAGCGTATCCATAGCCGGCACCATATCCTGATCCATAGCCCGATCCATATCCGTAGCCAGAGCCATAGCCAGAACCATAACCAGATCCATAACCATATCCAGATCCATAACCAGCGGTGGATGCTCCGCCCAGGAGAAGATTGAGCTTGCCGAAGGTGGCCTCTCCTGGCTGAACCAGAGAAACCATCACGACCACTATCGCCGCCAGTCCCACGTAGAATTTCATGATGATGTAATGTGCGTTCGATTCGGTGTCCCAGCTAATCCAAAATCCACTCTTGACTTTGCCAACTCGTCGACTGATGAACTCTGGTGACCATACCATCGACTTTATACCCAGCCAAGTCGAATTACTCGACAATAGTCGGCGATTGTTCTGTACTAAAACCAGCAATGTGTGAAATTACTCAATGGGTTTCGAGGGCCCCGGGACAGGTGAACTAGTGTCACAAATATTTGTGTCAAAGTCAGTTTTTCAATCTTTGCGGTTTTGGGGTTCCGCAGAAGTTTTGCGTTTACCTAGAACCTAAGAAAATAACGTAATTCTTGGGCAAATATTGCACTTTCAGGGGAATTAGCACTTTCATTTTCTTCACGGGGATTATGCAAGCGGATCTGTCTTAGTGAAACAGTCGGATTTGGTCATTTGGTTAAATTTGCCTTAAAGTGTTTGGGATCGTTAGCATAGAAAGCAAGCTGCTCAAAACAATCGTTCTTTAAACTGTACGTCTTGATTTGGCCAAACTACGACTGAAAAACCTCTAAAAAATGAGTATTTTTGACCAAAATCTGAATCGCAAAAATAACTGATGTACCCTTACAAAAATGCGAAAATGGGTAAAAAAAAAAAATGTTCCGTAATGTGATGGGGATCAATAGCATTTGTAGCAAGCTGCTCAAAACAGTCGGTCTTTTAGCTGTACGCCTTGATTTGGCTAAGCTACGACTGAAAAACCACTATAAAATTAGTATTTTTGGCAAAAATCTGAATCGCAAAAATAACTGATGTACCCCCTTACAAAAAATGCGAAAATGGGTCAAAAAATAAATGTTCCTTAAAGTGATGGGGATCGATAGCATTTGTAGCAAGCTGCTCAAAACAGTCGGTCTTTTAGGCGTATGCCTTGATTTGGCCAAACTACGACTGAAAACCCACTAAAATATGAGTAATTTAGACCAAAAACTGAATCCCAAAAAAATATGATGCTATCCCTTATATAAAATCCAAATCTTGGTCAAAAAATAAATTTGGCTTAAGTCAAGTCAATTACCATAAAGAAGCCGAAGAGAAATTGAAATGAAGCTTACAATTTGAAGCTAAAATAAATTGCTTTTAAGGAAGAATCTGAAGAATTTTCGATATTTTGGACTTAATTCTAAAATTCTACGATTTAAAAGTACACAACTACAGTAAGGCTGAACAAAATTTGGAAAACGCAATTTATCTATGAAGATTTATGTAGTAGAACCTTAATAGAACTACGATTTATGAAAATTGAAACTACAGCACCTTGCAAATATAACATATTTCTCGTGGAAACTAAATAGCAAACATAAACCCTTTGCATAATAAAACAAAAATCAAGCCAGAAAATGTTTTTCACTAATTTCAGATCTTTATGCGATGCCGAGGGCATCAGCCAGGCCAAAACTAGATTGTCAGCCACTAAACTACGATCGCCTCAAAATTAGGGGAAAATTCCAAGTAAGTGTTATAAAGTGTTGGAGTCCAACAGAGGGAGAACCCAAAAGGCAACCACCCAACGAGCATGAAGAGTCAGACCAGTGCTCTGAGGAATCTTCGCCAGAAATGCGGTGGCAGTTGCACCAGTGACGATGACCTCCCCGAGGTCAAGATAATCCCGCCACTCATCGGAGTTCAATTCATCCGAAGTCGGCTTAAGTCGCCGAAATCCCAGAAGGGCATCTACTACAGCACGGATTGGGAAAAGTCGGCGCTGATCAGCAATTTCCATAAAAGGGGATGGGTACAGGTGCCATCTTTTAATGGCGAATGGAACTTCTATTGGGCTTGCACCCAGAATTGTCGCTACATCTTCGGCATCGATCATCCGTATCGCATGCGATCTGATCAGTGAGTAAGTAACATCTTAGTTCTGAAGAGATATAACCAACAGGAAACACATCGTAGGGTCATAAACCACTTCCCCAACTCCGTTGAGCTGTCGCGCAAGGATCTGCTGATCAAGAACATCAAGCGGTATCGCAAGGATCTGGAGCGACGAGGTGATCCCCTGGCCCAGAGCCATCCGCCGGACACTAAACTGGGCATAGGTGGTACACGCTACAAGCACCTGGACATTATACCCATGACCTTTGTCCTGCCCTCCGACTACCAGATGTTTGTCGAAGTCTTCCATCGCAATCCGGCCAGCACATGGATCGTCAAGCCGTGCAGCAAATCGCAGGGTGTGGGCATTTACCTGGTGAATAAGCTGTCCAAGCTGAAGAAGTACGCCTACGATGCCCGCACCTTCTATCCGCAAATCAATAGGGACACCTGTGTGATCTCCAAGTACATTGACAATCCCCTCCTCATCGGCGGCAAGAAGTTCGATCTGCGACTCTTCGTCCTGGTGACCACGTTCAGTCCGCTGAAGGCGTACCTCTATAAGGAGGGTTTCTGCCGCTTCTGCACCGAAAAGTACGACCAGACCGAGATCGACAATGTCTTTATGCACTTGACCAACGTCAGCATACAGAAAACGAACGTAAGTCATCATAAGAGCGTTTCAAATATAAGTCAGCGAGTTATTTACAATATAAACATCACTCATACGCCATGTGTTACTCAGAGGTTTCTTTTTATCGCTTTATAAACGACCCACAGCAAGAGTACAATTCGATCCATGGTGGCAAGTGGCCACTCCAGAATCTGTGGCTCTATTTGGACAGCTTGCGAGGCGAGGGTGTTTCCGAGATGCTCTGGAGCCGCATCACCGACACCATCAGGCACTCCTTGGACGCAGTGGCTCCGGTAATGGCCAACGACCGGCATTGTTTCGAGGTCTACGGCTATGACATCATCATTGACAATAACCTGAAGCCCTGGCTAATCGAGATCAATACGTCGCCATCGATGCACTCGACCACCACGAACGATCGCATGCTTAAGTCACGGCTGATAGACAATGTCCTGGACGTGGTGGTGCCGCCAAATAGTTTGCCAGAGTAAATATTTTTTATAATAATTAGTCTTAAACATTAAGTGGTTTCGTAAATATCACTACTTTTTAAAGTTACAAGTATAATTTTTTAAAAGGATTTTTAAATAATATTATCTGAGTAAAGGTAGGAGGCTGAAGAATTCGCGGTTGCAGTGATATTTCCCCATTTTTTATGGTCCTCCAAACTTATCCGACAATTTGTATCCCAACCTTAGTGAGCACTGGAACAAGACACCCAGTCCTGAGCTTCTGAAGAACTTTACCGTACTGAAGCCCATTTCGACTTCAAAGCCGCCAGATGAAGCTACAATTCGACGCAAAGGTAGATCGTCCAAGAGGAGGAAGTCCAAGTCCACCGCAACAGCTCCAGACGCCGGCTCATCCACTCCACCGCCCGCCGAAGGGGAGACCAAGATAAAAAGGAGCACCAAGGGGCGGTGATGAAACCTTATCCTTAGTCGTTGGGTGGTTGTCAAATGAAAATCGTACTGGGCTCTATGTTTATGAAAATTTGTAACTTTTAATTCGCAACTCGGTATTCGGTATCGCACAAATTACTTAGAAAGTACACAAAATTAAAGTATCGTATATATTCGCTATACATGTAGGCTTACCCACTAGTTCGGCTTAATCGTATGGGTTCGTATAACTAAGTTAAGCTGCTTGTCTTTTTTAGAGACCTGGGCCGCGGTCGGCTGCACAAAACTTCTTTTCTAAACTCGATAATCGATAGAACAAAAAAAATTGCTTCACTTACTCATATAGCTATATGTATATGGGTTGGCTATAAGTTTTACTTTTCGCTTCTTGCAAATCCACACGTTTGCACACACAAAATGGCGTCCGCTTTAAAGCTTAACAAAACAAACAAGTTTCTATGTACAACGCAAAAAAATATAAGTAAATGGTACAAAAAAAAATATAGTATAAATGACAATGGAAATTCTTAAGACCTTTCGTAGTTTTGGAATTTGATGTTGTTCTTCTTTTTCTTGTTGGCTTTTGCGTAAACTAATTATGTACAAAGGCGTTTGACTTGGACTTAGAGCTAAAGCTTAATACAATCGGAAATCGATTTTGTTTATTTAAAACAATTAAATGTAAGCACTCGAAAAATGGTTAGCGCTTTACAGGGAAATACTTTCCTTACTCGTTACTCTCTTGGTTTCTGGTTCGCAAAATATGATATCAAATATATATGTTTATATATATATTAATTGTGAATTGTGAACTTAACTTAGATGTGTGTCAGGGTGGGTCAATTGGTTTGAAATCTGATGAATCAAAGTAATATTCTTCGCAATTTACAAATATAAAATCAAGTTTATCCTTTTCTAGCGGACCGTTGAAAATATTATCCTGGTTCTTTCCGTTTAGCAAGAAAACGTCTAGGCTTCGTTTGCTTAATCAAATATCACGGATAAATATGTATATATTAATTAAACAGGATATTAAATAAATAATATAGCAACCTTTCCCTTGGTTTCTAAGTGGAATTACAAATTCTTTCCAGACCTCAAAAAATAAAACATATTTTCTCCTGCCCTCAATGAATCCTTTCATTTTAGGCTTACAATTGATGTGGAATACAAAAAGTTTCACTTTAAAGATTACAATAATCAACCCACCCCCTACGTATGTGTTTGTGTGGAAATTCCATTTCATCCAAATTAGACAACTAACTTCCTCGAATTTGCAATGTGTTCAGCACTCGGTGGCAAAGTAGAATACCTCCACCTCCTCGTTGACCTCGCTGAGAATGGCCCGGTTGTCGGCCAGCACATCGCGAGTGGCGCGCGCTTGCGCCAACACCTATAGTCACACCTTGGAGGCGTGCGGCTGGGAGCCGGCGGCAGTGCCATATTGCGATTGTCCAGACATCTTCTGGACAGTCTGGTAGGTGGGCTGCTGTTGCTGGAGCTGCTGCTGCTGATGTTGCTGCAGCAGGTGGGCGGGTATGCCGCCCACGCTCTGCTCCCGTATGGTCACCTGGGTCACAAAGGGTCCCCGACTGCGGGCACTGCTGTTCAGGCTGGCTGGCGAGTAGCCATTCATGGCCGCCGCCTTCCAGTGCGGCACATTGATGGGCGACGAGGAGGACGAGGTGGCGCTGCTGCTGTGGCTATGCTTGATGCTGCCCACCCTCTGCTGCTGCACCGTCTCGTACTCGTAGTAGCTGCTCATGGGTCGCACTCCTCCGTTGGACTGCGCCTGTGGCTGCGCCAGGGATCCTGGCTGGGAGCCGGAGCTCGTCGAGTGCATGCTCACGTCCTGGGAGCGGGCACTGCGCTGCGAATGGTAATGCTGATGGCGGCGACTGCGAAAGCAAGCGGGGAATGTTCATGAGTAATTTACAAAATGTCGAAGTCATGGTTGTTAAGTGTTCGTCGGCGTAAATAAAATTTCAACAAGCATTACGAGTAGGCAGCCAAATCCATTTATTTTGTGATGGGTTGCAGTGCAATTGGCTGGTTTACTAATGCTTTTTTTTAATATTTTAAGTATTAAATTAATGGAAAATAATAATAATGAAATTTAAGTGTGACTCAACCTAGGTTTTTTATCGACTCTAACATTAATAATAATAGCAAGCATCTCAAAGAATACTTAACTATGAAAAGAGCAGACTTTGCTTTTTCTTTTTTCAAGTAATTTTCTACGTCCTTATATAGAAAAGGAAAGGATCAACACTTTATTTTGAACTAAAAACTATTCTGTTGGTAATAGTCACTGGGAACTTGGGATCTTCCTCTTTTAAGTATCATATACTAATTTTTATAAAATGGATTATTGTTAAGTATTTTAAATATTTGTTAATTTAAACTACTTTTAAGTTTGTAAGAAATACTCAAGCGTCGTTGATTGTATCATGCTCTTAACCCATTACCAAAAAGTCGTCTGCACGAGGTATCTATATGAGTAGTGTGGTTTTGGGTTGGGAATTCGGGATTCGGTGTGAGTGGGTGGGTGGGTTACCTTTCCGCCTCGACCTTTATGCGCTGCCGGATGACCTGCTGTCGCATGCACTCAAGCGTTGACTCCGAAAGCGTTTCCGAAATGGATGTGGCGGAATCGTCTCCACTGCTTCGTTAATTGTTTTTTTTACCAGTGTAATTGTTATGGTGTTTGTGGTGGTGTGTGTGTGGGTGAGTGTGCGTGTGTGGGTGGGTGGTTAACACATAGACAACAACATAAATACACGGACACGCGGAACAGAGAGAGAAAAAAAGGGGCGAGAAAGAGAGATACGACACATATGTACAAAATGTGGTGTTAAATGGCTAACAAAGTTGGTTAAACAAATGAAACTCGTTTAAATCCCGACACCGGCAAAATGAAAGGATGCAAAGGATGTGCGGGCCCGCTCTCACCTAATCTGGTGCTGCTGATGCTGCTGGTGCAGATCCTCATAGTTGGCATAATGCTGATAGCGATGGTTGAAGATGTCGTTCTGATGGATGCCATTGCTACCAACACCATTGGGAGCGGGCAGCGGTGGCGGTGGCTGATACGCCGGCGGCTTGCCGTTCCTCTCCAGAGCTGCCAACGCAGCGGCGGGTATCTGTTGCTGCTGCTGCTGCTGTTGGTGTTGCTGCAACTGCTGCTGTTGCTGCTGCTGCACCTGCGGCGATGAGGCTGTAGAGACCACCGATGTGGGCGGCGAAATGGTCACCGCATAGTTATCCACCGGCACCACACCATCCTTGCGATTCTTTCCAAAACGGAACATGTGCCCAATGCCGCGGAGGATGCTCGGCTTTTTGGCCCGCGACGACTTGCTGCCATGTTTGCCATCGTTAAGGGAGCTTTGGAAGGGTCCATTGCGCTGCGAGGCAAAGCCGCCCTCATGATCACCATCCTCCAAAAGCCAGGTCTTGCGGGGCTCTAGAGATGGACGCATAGAAATTCATCATTATATTAAACAAATACGAATGTATGTCCGAATACTCACTGTTGGCATCCGGTTCGCTGACCACCGCCGCCCGCAGACTGTCCTCCCTGCCACGCCCACGCGGCGCCCGCAGAGCCTGATGGCCACGCGGCTCATCCGACATCTGCAGCTCCTGCACCATCGTCTGCAGTGACTCCAGCGACGAGGACTTCTTCATGCCCAGCGATGGGCCCAGATCGCCCAGCTGATCCCTGGCCTCCGCCTCGGCGGCTGCCAGCTGCTGCTGCGTCTCCCTTTGCTCAATGCTGGATGCAGTCTTGGCATGTTTATAACCCGAAAACTGGGCATTAGCACTGGCTATGCGAGCCGTGAGGGATTCAATGGAGCCACCGTACACAGCCGACTTGGTCAGCTGGATGCGTCGCTCGCGCTCTCGCTCCTCGCGTAATTTCTTGTTCCGCTGATAGGTTCCAGTCTCACGGGCATCCAGCGCCGCATGGTGCTTCTCAGAGATACTGCGACGTCCCAGGGCGTCGCGCGAGAAATGCTCCACCCCCGAGTTGGTCTCCAAGCTCAATTGCGACGAGTAGGTGGCATCAAAGTTGCTGGACGTAGACGGTGTGCCTGGGACCACCACGGAATTGATGGATGGCCCCTGATTGCCGGCGGCCAAATTCTGCGATGGATTGGCACTGCTCGCGTTGCAGTGCTGCCCATCGTGCGGACGCGCCGGCAGAGTTCTGTAGCGAAGATTTAGTTAAAGTTAGTAAGTAAATAGAGGTGTCTTCGGGAGATATCCAGTTGGCAAACTTACGGTGACATGGGCTCGGCGTCATCCTCGATAAGCAGCGCCGTGTTGCCATGGCCAGTGAGCAGGTGCTGTGCCGGCGACCAGTTGTCGTTGGTGGCCATGTAGTAGCTCTCGTTCCGCAGAGCTGCACTGCTGCAAATGGGCGCTGCAGGCAGACGTCGCTGCTGTAGTTGCTGCTGCTGGGAGGAATGTGGCTGCTGCTGCTGTTGCTGATGGGATGGCTGCTGTGAGGATGACTGCGCTGAGTTCGATGAGCAAATGCCACCGGTTAGGCGATCCAAAACGGGGTTGCTCCATCTGTAAGACAATACATTTGGTTAATCTCCTCTTTTCATATTGGCCAGTCTAACCGATTACCCACCTGTTCATCTCATTGCCGGCACTTCCTCCACTTCCGCCGCCATTGCTGCGCTGCTCCCGCTTCTCCGGGCTCAAATAGATGACCGTGGCCCCGGAATTATCGCTGGCATTCGAGCTGCTGTTGTTGTTATTGCCGCTTCCGTTCGAATTGCTGCCGCCGCTGCTATTGCTATGGCTGTGACTGTGACTGTTGCTGTGGTCCAGAATGTCACTGGAGCTGGCCGATCGCAGGATCTTGCGGCCAACCAGCAGGGTTATGGTGCCAGGGTGTTTGCCGGGCGTGTTGACCATCGCCCGACGCAGTGTCTCCATGGCCTCGGCATTGTTTTGGCCACGCAGCGATACTCCATTTACGCTAAGCAACTGATCGTTCATCCGTAGGCGACCATCGCGTGAGGCCGCTCCGCCATGGATCACATTCTTCACGAATATGCCCAAGTCGCCGTCGTGCTTCATCAGTCCATTGCTGCTGCTGGAGGCACTCGATCCGGAAACGTTCAGATTCGAGCACGTCTTGCCCTTCACACTAACCCCCAGACCGGCCTTTTCGGTGTCGTGAACGGGAATGTGGAGGGTCAGCTCCTCGCGGGAGTGCCAGCTGTTGCTGCTGGGTGGCAGGCTGTCCTGTGGGTTTAAGAACATATATATTAGTCAGGCTCGAAATCCTCTAGAGATTCTGATTCAACTTACATTCGAAGCCGCGGACTCGCTGCCCGCATCGATAAAGTGCTGAGATTCGTTGAGCTGCGACTGCTGCTGGTGTGTGAACAGAGACCGGGCACTGCTGGATTTCTGGACCGGAATGGGAGGCGCTGGAGCAGCGGCTGCAGTTGCAGTCACTGGTGGAGCAACTGGTGCAGCCACCGCCACGCCGGCACTCTTCTCCGCCGGCTGGTCAGCCTGCTCCGCCAACTCCTGCTGACGGGAGACCACAATCCTTACGGTGGCTCCCGCTGGCATACCCCTCAAAATAGCCACCACATCCGTTTGCGTTTTCCCAGTCATGGGAGTGCCATCAACTTCCAGCAAACGATCCCCGGGCTTCAGACGCCCATCCTCGATGGCAGCTCCGCGTGGCAGTATATTCTTGATGTAGATGGGGCAATGTCCGCCGGCTGGGTTATCGCGTGTTGTGACCGAGAAGCCGAGGCCATTGGGTCCCTTCTTGAGCAAAATTTCAATTTTCCTGCCCAGTTTTCGGGTGTTGGCCACCTGCAGGGAGGTGCCGACGGGAGCAGCATGTGGCTTGCGGGTTGGTGACACCGTGGCCACCTCCACCATCTCGGCCACCTTGGAGTCCCGCTGCTGGCGGCGATTGCGATCACCGCGCAGCACTCGAACCCTCAGTTCCGAGCTCTCCAAGGCCCGCCTCAGTTGCTCCTGCACCTGCGACTCAGTGAGTCCGATCAGCTTAATGCCATTAATCTCCAGGATGCGATCGTCGCGACGCAGTCGGCCCCTTTCGGCACGACTGCCCGGCTCCACATGTTGCACCAGCAAGCCACCGCCGTGCTCTTTGTCCGGCAGAGCAGTGAGTCCCAGCGGACTGCCGTACTCGTTGATGATCAGCAGCATTTCACCATCCTTCTCCCGGATGGACTCGTACGCCTGGCCCAGTGGCTCCTTTCGCTTGCTCTCCCTGGGCAGGGACTTGCTGGAGTAGGCACCGCTTTGGCTGTGGCCATGATGATGACCACCCTGCTGGTATGTCTGCTGGGCTGGTGGCTGATTCTGCAGCTTCTCGGCTGCCTCCATCCACTTGTAGCCGTTGCCATCACCCAGAAATTGCATGGACAAGCGACCTGAGCGGGCGAATGGCTGATGGTTGCCGGAGGAGCCTCCTGCGCCATTGGTTGCATGTGGCTGCTGTTGGTGGAGCAGCTGTTCCTTCAGCTGCTGACTGGGATCGTCATCCTCCTCCCACTGGGGCGATAGCTGGCCACCGGCTTTGTCCAGCAGCAGGCGCTCCGGGGAATCCCCGCCAGCGTAATGGGGAGCCGCCGCCGACCAGCGTTTGTTACTGCCCTCCGCCTTTAAGGAAGCCAGCAGATTGGGATCACTGCTGCGGCGCACCATCAGTCCAACTCCCAGTCCAGCCATCGGACCCGATGTGGTGCTGGTTACCTCGATGTGCGGTGTGGACAGATCCCTTGGACAAGTGGGCGCCTCCGTGTTGGTGGGATCACGGAAGATGTCTGGCGAACCGGTGCCCACGGACGAACTGCCCGACGCCCCATCGCCTCCTCCTTGCGGAACTCCCGGATCCGGTCCTGGGTCCTCGAAATGGGCTAATATCTGCTCCCGGTCGTCGGCCACATCGCGCACACAGTCATCCGGATCGAGGATGCCCGACTGTGTCTGCAGATGCGTCACGGTCACCCAGGAATCGGGCTGTAAATGGGGAAAAACAACAAATTTTAATTAGTTTTATGGTTTAGAGAGGTGGTACGATAATTCATTAAAAACTATTTTCATCAAGCCCTTGTTTGATAAACCTTTGGTAAGGATCCCCTTTACGATATAAAATCTTTAATATTTAAATAGGGGTTTTTTAAAATCTTTATGCATTTCGTATTTCTATCATTATATTTTGTATTACTTATTAAATATATTTCCTTATTTCACTTAATAATTACTTTATGGTTTTTATAAGTTCACAGTATGGAGTTTGTACTGTACTCTCAAGAAAAGAAGAAAAAAAACCGAGACGTGCAGCTCTTGCATCTGTTATTCCTATTAGACTCGGGGCCATGGAAGTCGCGGAAGTCTTTCCCAACATCCAAGCCCTCCCCCAAAATCTCCAATCTGCAATCTTCAATCTTCAATCTGGAAGAGGCAATGAAGAGGCATCGTCTCGCGGACTCACTTCTCACATCCCATTTGCACCATCTTGCACATCTGTGCTTCCGCATGGAGCAACCACTTTACGTGTTGAGTCAGAGTCACTCCGTCCATCCGAAACTCGGCTCACGTGGGCTCAACTTGAACTCCCTGAGCGACGCCTAATAAGCCAGACCACGACGACCTCCAGCGCCCCAAATTGCAATCTTCTCGTCGAGCTGAGCTGAGCTGAGCCAAGGAGCTGGCGGTGTTGCTTTTGGCATTCCGATGGATTCCACAACAAATGCCAAATGCCGGCCACCAGCAACAAGGGCACTCAGAGAAATTCTCGATATTTAATCTGATATATTTATTCTATTTTGAAAATGTTACCACAAAATGGTTTCCATCATTATTTTTCACAAATTCTTGTAGCATACAAAATAAGAACCTAACCAGTTTTATAATATAAGCATTAACATGATCCATAAAAATTTTTAGATACCTTAACTTTTTGATAATCTTTTTTTAAATCGGTAATCCAAAATATCTTAACTGTGTTTTAAATATTTTATAATTATTTTAAAGCAGTAGTTAAAGTTTAAAAATGATTATTTTTTAATTTTTTAAGGTTGCTTCTCTCATTTCTCTCCCAATTACAATAAATAACTATTATTTAAATATTTCTCTTATTTCCAGGAATATGTAAAAATTATCTATATATTTTATAATATTTTTTTCGAGTGCATAAGAAACAAAACAATTGCATCATGGCTGAAAGAAACCAGTCAAAAGCGTTGGAGGCTCAGCGACTGAGACGAGCTGCAGAACTGGAACGTCGAACGAAACGTCAACTTGGCGCAATAATTTCGGCTATTTTTCGCGTCTTTTTCTTTATTTCTTTCTACGGATCGCCTTTGTTTTTGGTTTGTTGCCTCACATGGTTTGTTCGATGTTTTTGTTTGTGGGTCAAAGAGCGCGCGCATTCAGGTATTCTATCCATCGGATGCAGCACCGATTTTTGGGATTCCAAATCGCGATTCGATGCGGAGAATGGAGCGTTAAGAATGCAGTTAGGACACAGTGGGTAGAGTTTTATGGTATTAAGATAGTCAATTTTTTACCTAATCGATTTGATTTAATTTAATTCATTTAATTTTAAACAATAAAAAATCAATACCTTTTTATCCCAATAATTTTTATTCAAATGCTATCTACTTTTGTGCCACTGTACCTCATTGATTATATTTCTTTATGGTCATTTGTCAATGGAAATTATGCGGCAACGAGCAGACAACACGATCTCGTTCTCATATATCATAAAAAGATTGAAAATGCAATGTGGGCGTGGCCATGGGGCTAACAAGTGACGTATCGAACTGGAGGAATGCCGAAAGAGATGGTGATTGGATTTGTCATGTGTATACATCGGCACGTAGAAAAATATATCTTTCATATATCTTATAAAATTACAGGTATGTTTTTTAGCCTTATCAAAGATAACTATAGTCTTACAGAACTTTTTGAAAATATTTGAAAAATCTACTACAGATCTTATAGCACGTTTTAAATGTAAACTTATAGTACATAGTACTATGTGAAAGGTTATACCTTATACTCTATAATCCATAAATATTAAATCTATTATATCTTATTAAAAATTAAATCTTAATATTTTAACATAATGAATTCGATATGAGTTCAAGTTTGGGGATTTTGAGTTTGTGAATTCAGAGCATTTCACATATCTTAATTTCTGGATATCATCATGATCATATTTCACCTATTAAATCTTAATATTTTACCCTAATGACTTCATTTAGAAGTTTATTAGCTTTGATTTTTATAATTTTAATGCTTTTTTATCTCAGTGAGTTAAAGTTCGTGGATCTTAAGTTTGTGAATAGCTAGTGTCATTGATTCGGGGCATGCCATATATCATCGTATCTGGATACTATCATATCTTTACCTTCACACATGAGTAGGCCGAGGGCGAGGGCGGTCGCTTGGGCAGCGTGAGGGAGTAGGACTTGTGGAGCTGCCCGTGGGGAATCCCCTCGTGCTTGGCGGCCACCTTGTAGGTGTGTCGCCACCCAAAAAGACCGCCCAACTTGTTGGCCAACGCCGGACATTTTGGCGGTACGTCGAACATGTCGATCCCGAATCCGATCTTTGGTATTTGCTGATTTGTTTTAAATTTAAATATTATTTTCACTTTGTATCGATTTATTTTTCACGTTTTATTGTTCGCTTTTCGTTGGCCTTTCTTTGTCACTGCCGATTAATGGTAATTTGAGGAACATTTCACCGCTAAATGACATTTAAATGGTAAATATTTGTTAATTGTGATTCAACGCTTAGTCACTGTGTGTCATTGTTATTATAATTGTTATTGTTCACGACTTATTCTTCGTTCTTATCGGTGATGCAATGCGGCAACTGTTAAGAGCTACCTCTATCAAAAACGCTATCAAAGTGCAGTATGAATTGGCTGCCTTATCGCAGATGCGGAAGTACTATCTTCGGCACACTCAAAACTCAAAAACAAAAACCAAGTCTGCGACATTGGCAGCAGTCTATATAAGATAGTATAAGGAAAGGCGCCATAAAACAAGTGAATGAAGCTATCTTCTGCGAAAGGGAATTTTCAAAATAACTTCAAGAAATCGGAGCATATCTTAAATAAACAAAGAAATCCAAACCCAAATCAAGAAAAAAACGATGCAGAAGTCAACGAATGATAAACAAACGCACTTATCAAATTAGAAATCGAAACCAAGACATATACAAAAATGATTTCAAGAGTGGTAGTTAAGGGTTATGTTTCTATTTTGAGAGACAACAAACCGCTTTGCCACTTTGCACATTCACCAAAAATATAAACCCATTTTTCATTTGGGTTTACAATTATTTTAGAAACTTGTTTTTCGGTTCTGAGACTCTTGGCTGGCAAAGGCCTTTCCCAGGCAATTTTCCGGCTTGCATGGCTACCACTTTATTTCCCCCTTTACATACGTGCCCCGGCATTTTTTGTCTTATTCTCTATAATATGTAGATATATATATACATATAATGCATTAATATATAGATAAATCAACTGACAGCGGACAGTTGCAACAGCAAAAAGGCAGTGGCAGCAACGACGGCAGGTTGAACTCATTTCGCACACAAATTCGCTTTGATTATGCACCTGAGCAGCCGCTGCGAGTGCCGTGGGAGCAAAAGAGATGGATGGTGAGACACACCTGTAATAAATGCGATACCAACAACAACAATGGTCCGCATTTGAAGCGCCAACAACGCGCTGAAGCATGACAAGATATATCTCCCAAGTCCACCATACCATACCCCCCAAACCCATCCCAAATGCGATTTATTTGCCTACTAGAAATTTTAGACTCAGCAAAAGGCAGTCTCCTTAGTACGGAAAAAAAGCTTGAGATTCAGATACAGCTACTTTCAAAATATATACACACACATACGTGTGTTTTTATATGTTTATATAGACCCCAGAGTTCGCATAAACATTTTTCCAGGCCGAGCCAATATTTGTTCAAGACGAAAATAAAACCCAAGTCGAGTTGGCTGCAGAAATTAAACAAATTTTTGGTACTCGCGCAATCCACTGGTTTGATCTACACAGAGAGAAAATTACTCGTTTCTATTACTTTTAAACTTAGTTCCTTCTTAAATTTAATATGAAATAACTAGCTAAATTACTTAATTCTCCCTTGAATTACACATGAATAGTTATTCGCACGCTCATTGGAAGGTCAGAGGGTTGGAAATTCACCAACTTGTCTCATTCATTAGCGTTTCCATTCAATAGTAGTGGTCATTGTGAGAAACGAGTTCATTCATTCACTAAAGCATTCATTCATTGATTGATTTACCCAAGCATTCATTTGGCTAATTAAAAGTGTACTCATACTACTTCGATTTCTAATTAAATTGAGTAGCTAAGACTAATAAATTATAAATCCCACTATTAGGTAAACATTTTAATTAATTGGAATTTATAAAAAAAATATTCATTAACATTACTTGCATTTTACAACTACAGACATCCAAAATACTCTTTGTCATTGAGTATTTTATAAAGTAAAGTAAATTATAGCTTTATCACGTGTTGAAAACAAGCAATATGTACCTACTTTATAAAATTATTTAAATTATTTTCCTATTTACTTGTGAATGCCTACCTATTTATTTGGTATACTAAATTCCGATTACGAATCACGCACTTATTTGCATTATCAATTAGCAAATCCCTTCTTGGCGGCGATTATGAAATTAAAAAACGCTACCTGCATAGAAATGGCTATACGATGATGATGATGATGATGATCGCCCCTACCATATATATCATATGCATATTACATTATAATGGAATCAGCGATGCCACTCCCTTGGGAAGAAATTAATTGAAACGAGAGAAAAATACTCGTAAATTAGCATAAAATGCGATCATATAAAGTTTTGTGATGCGGCCACGCCCCCGAGACATGCAAACCATAGACCCCCCGCCCCCATTTTCGTTTCGATTCCTCTGTGATCTCAAAGTGGGAGCTTTTCGCCAGAGTTTTCAGCATTCAGCGCATTCAGTTTTCAGTTTTCAGTTTTCTGAAAGAGTTGGCCATAATTCGCAATCAGGCCTTTAACAACCCACGAGATGCCGTGAGGTCCCGGTTCCAATTGGCTGGGGGGAAATGAATTGAAAAATGGGAGTTGGAGGTGGGCCAGGATGGAGTTGGGGGGTGGGGGGGTGGATAAATGTGAGTGCCACACAAACGTGCAAGAAATATGCAGGAGAAGAAAAGAAAGGCCAAATTACACGTTGTCATTATGCATGCCATGCAGCAAAGGGCGGGAAAAACTCAGAGGAAAAGACCATAATGAAGTGTAGCAAAAGGCAGAAAAGTCAGAAAAGAGTGGAAAATGGTATGCAAAAAAAAAAATCAGAAATAACTACAGCTAAGTGCAGCTACAAAGAGGCGGACCCTGAGGGGCGTGGCCCTCTATTGTTGATTTAAAAAACATTATGGTTAGCGCCGGGGCAAGTAACGGAGAAATTTACCATGAAAGAATTTTCCAAGAAATAACTAAAGAGATATATATAGCAACTACTTGAAATATAAAGATTTCCAAGATTTTAACCAAGTTAAAAAAAAAGATCATCTCTTACAGACCCAAAAAACTAACCAAACCCTTGTTAGTGAATCTGCAACCTATTCAAATTTCCCACAATTATATCCCCCAGATAAATACTAAACTATATTGCTGCCTGTGCAAGCCCAGATAAACAATAAACATTTTTCTCTCGCTCAAGTAAAGCTTTCAAGACCCCAGAAAACTAGTGAAAGGAGAGAGGCGGCACCTTTTTAGCAGGCAGCTGATTTGCATATGATTAACACAAAGAAAGCAAAATAATATATCATCATGGAGGGCATTTACACAAATAATTTGCAAATAATTGAATCAATGTCTGTTTTCCATTTTTTTTGCACCGATCTCCAGCTGAAAACATATGGCCCCGGGGTGACAAGGGCAATTGAGGGTCAGTCGGGCTAAATAGAAAACAGAAAAGACTTAAACAGATGCTCTTTCTTAAACGGAAAACAGCTGAATAAAGCTGTCGAGGGGAAAACCGAGTGAGGAAGGTGAAAATGCAGTCGACGCCGTTTAAGGCTATTAATGTCAATTGCAACGCTTTCTAAATGGCCAGCCATTCAATTTGGCTTTCCCAATCACATTAAGCACTCTAATTATTATCAATCGGTGCGATGTGCGATATGATATGATGTGATATGGGATCGAGTGGGCGTCATCTAGCCTTTTTCCCATATGCTGAGGTCGCTGGCCCGCGGGAAAATATTTCACAATGGACGAACAAAAAGAAAAGTCAGCAAAAGTGACACAAGCTCCGTCGTAGACCCCACTCTATTCCAGGTTGATGGCCAAAGAAAGCCTTCCTTAATGACTGAAAAAAGGAAAAAAAAAAAGCTGACAAGAAAAAGAGCTTGAACCTTTAACACCCATCATGCGTGTTATGAAAATGGGGGGGGGGGGGAACGAAACCTTCCACTATATAGCGGCTCATCAACTTTTGCTTTTGTCTTTTTTTTCTCTCAGCTCTTACCTTTTCCATTTTTTGCTTAATTACTGCCCAGGTAATTATGCGACACTTTAGCCAAGATCAATGGTTCGAGAACGACACATGTAGCTATAAAGAAGTTTTTATCAAGGAAGTAGCATTGTAAACACATCATTATATACTTCTTATAGTGATGAACTGTAATACATTAACTGTCATCATTTTTCTAAAAAAAAATCTTACTAGAAATATATGATTTGCATTTAAAATGTACCAATAATATAAACAATATTCTATCCATAAGATTATATTTTCTATAAACTGGCTACTGCTAATTCGAGAACAACACATTTATAAAGATGTTTTTTTTTATCAAGGAAGTAAGCACTCCAGACACATAATTATATCTTTCTTATATTTAAGAACTGTAATATAATATAACTGCCATTATTTTTTCAAAAAATATTCATGCTTGAAATTTATGATTTACATATAAAACATTCCAATACAATAAGAAATATACTATCCTAAAGATTATATTTTCTAAAAACTGGCTACTACTAACACATGTAACTGTAAAGAAGTTTTTTATCATTATATCATCAGTATATCTTTCTTATATTTACGAACTTTAGTATAGTATGTGTCATAATTTTTCTAATGTTCTTATAAAATATTTCAAATCTATAAACAATATCCTATCCAAAAGATTATATTTTTTAAAAACTGGCTACTGCTAATTTTAGTGTGAAAACTGGCAGTTACATCCGATTCTCCTCTACATATATGTATCAATCATATCAATCCCCCCTAATACTTGTGTAAATATAAAGTTGAATCACAAATTATATTTCACAAACACGCGCTTGGCTCACATTTCCGCTGATAGGTAAACAAATTACTACCCCACCCGTTTTGGTCCCACAAAAAGAGAGCCTGTGAGTCAGGGCCTTGGAATAGATAATACCCCACTACTCCTCGACCGTAACCCTTATCCACATTACCCCTTTGACATCTGGACAAATTGGGAAATGTACAAGGTAAAACTTTGAGTAACTGTCGTATAATGTGACGCTTTATGTACTCTTCAGAAAATGTTTATTTAATGCGCTTTTTTCTACGTTTTTTCGTTTTTTTTTCGTGTTTGTTACGTATTAATATTAATTGCTTGTTGAGCAGGGAAAAACTTTCATCTTTTCCTACCCATTTTTAAAGTGGAGCGTCGGCGACATGAACTGCAAGCAAGCGGCGAATACAGTGAGCCCAGACGAATGGTAAACAACAAAAGCCGCTTACAAACTTTAACTCGTAATTGCCATTGCCGAAAAAAAAATATTTAAAAGGGGGCGGCGGTAGGGGAAAGGTAAAAAAAAAAAACAGAAAAAAAACCCCAACCGGTTCGCTTCTTGACTCCAAAAAGTTGACTGAACCTTTGGCGAGGGAAAAGGGAGGGTTTTTTTTGGGCGAATGAGTTGTGATTGAGTAACACAGATTTTAATTGATTTAAACGGCTGCGACTTTTGCTTAATTGCACGTGAAAAGGCAGAGGAAGTACGGAAGTTTGGGAGAAAAGTAAAAGCAGACCGTACACTGGGAGAAAATACCGCGAAAGATATTTAGGTTTAGACAAATAAATATTTTGAATATTAAGAAAATGCTATAAAAGGTTTTAAAAATGAACTTAACCAACTGTAATTATCAGTTTTTTTAATGTTATTAGTATTTTCAGTTTAATTTTTACTTTCCCCATTTAAATAGATTTATCCTTATCGGTTTTTCATAAGAATTTTTATATAAATTCCAAGATGTCCCAAAGTCTATAACTTTTTTCTCAGTGAAGAGTAAAAAAAGGGTGCTCGTTATATCTTGAAAACCTTAAAGCAAACTCCACCAACTCTCATTACTCACTAATATTTAATATCTTAGTTACACTTAGTTACCTAAAATGGTTATGATAAGGCTGCGAAAGAGATGGAGAGATGATAAAAGAAAGAGGCAGCTACACAGAGAGAAAGAGACAGTGCCAACACGTGCTCGTATTTCGTATTCGTTTCAGGTCAATTGAGTTCACTGTCACTTTCACTCACTGTCGTCTGTAACCAACAAGTTTGTATTTATTTATTTTTGTTTTAAGCCACTTTGGTGACACTTGGCAACCAAAAACAACAACGAAATAAAAAAACACAAGTAAAACAGTTAATCAAGCTGAGCCGGCTTTTAACTGTGCCTTTCGATTGTTTTGATTCGTTTTGTTTGATGGCCAACAGTCAGCGATTTATTGGTATTTACGCTTTGTTTTTCTGTCGGCGCTTTTGCTGCTTTTAGCCAGTATCATTTTATTTTTGGAGAAATACGAACAAACGTATTACAAATCTGTAGAAACTTCAGATATTTTTAGCAGGTATCTAAGAACATTTAGGACTATTAACTTTTTAGTTTTTAAATGTTGTTATGACTAATAAAATATATCTGTTCCGCTTATAACCAACAAAAACATTATCAAAATCATCACAATTCAATATCATAAGCCATAGAAAGGGTTGAATTTAAATACTTTAAGAACTACATACGGAAAGTCACCTCTTCAAGCTGAAATCGAATAATTGAGTGATCACAGAAACGAGATTACCATCTATAACCCCACCCACAGTACCCCTAAAACAAGTTTTTATGACCTTTCCTGCTTTAGATTGCAGAAATCGAACGTTTGGAATAACCCAAGGATCCGAAAAATAGAAAAGTACACAGCGAATAGCAAAAATATTTTATCAAATCGAAGCCACAACCGTAACCCGAAAGTTATTTTATCTGTGCAGAACGATAAGATTAACGCCAAGAATCGAAGGCACGCAGAAAAGGCCATACATACCATGGTCTATACATATGTGGAACCATTCTAGTGGGTCAAACCCACCCAATCGATGCCAAAGTCAGTGAAGGCCAACCACAAGCTCAACTCAAGCGGCAACTCCAACTGGTGGAACCACCCCCTTCGGTTGGCCCCCGGCCACGCCCCTGGCTTCCCGGGCTTCCAACCTGCTCCGACACCAAGTTTTAGCCTCAGTTTTAGTTCTCGTTCCCATTCGGATGCGAATTCTTGTTCTTTGCGGCATTCCTGCCAAGTGAAAGTCGTTGCAATCAAGGCTATATTCAATTCTCAAGGCTTCAGTTGCAAATGGTGATATGGAAAAAATGATACACATTTCAAAGAACTTCCTGGAACTCGGGATAAACTATATTTTTAATTAAACTGCCCCAGCTTGAATTTAATTACCAGAAGATTATATCTGGAGAGAAACGAGGCTCTTTAAAAATGTTCAAACAATATAGGTTCAATAAAACTGGTTCAAATATGAGATATTTAAACCCATAAAAGTTGGATTTAAAGATAGTCCCAGTATAAAACTTGCATTCAAAAACGGATATCAACAAGTGTCAAAAAAGTTGGCAAAGTATGTTCAAGTTGAAGTTGTATTCAACCTAACACAATGATTCAAATGTTTTGCGACAAAACCAAAAGAATTTCAATTAGTGGTAATCGCAAGTATTTCCAATTTTAGAATTTTCCTCAAACCTTAACTCATGATAAGAATGTTATTGAACCAATCCAAAGAAAAAATGGAAGGAAAACAAAGGTATAATGGGGGGAACACAGTGGTAAAGTAATGCAATAATCCCTATTAAACATAATCCGAGGATGTAACTTTTTTGGGAAACCCTATCCTAAAGAAAATTCCATTGCCATCCGACCCGTAAAAATGTGGGAATGTCTGGTTCTAATTACCCGCTGTAAAATCAACTGAAATTGGAAACCCAAATGGTTTTATTAGCTGTCGTAATGGTTCAGGAAACGACGAAGGTAGGAGAAAGATAAATGAAAAGGTCAAAGGATCCGATCCTCAGAAGAAGCCACCAAAAGGTTACAAAAATAAATACAGCAAGAAAGGGAACATAAAACATATGGTGGGAAGGTTCCCACTCTTGAACGCCTTCCAAGTACAGGTGCCTTTTAGGTAATAGCATTTGAAGATGTTTCGAGAAATTTTGAAGAACTCCATTATTGCATAGTAGTTTATAAAGAATATTAGACTCTTTAGATCTTAAAAATTTATATAACCCATTTAAATGAGTAGTTTGCCTATTGTTTGTAATTTTCCCGAGTGTATTTGTGTGCATGTCAAGACATTTCCTGCATTTCCTTGATCGTCATGGGAAACTGAGCACAAGAAAACCTTTATAAGAAAACGAAGAATCACCCCTAACAACAAGTGTTTGCGCCTCTCGCATAATTAAATAGGAAACTTTTGCGTTATCTGGAATTTAATCTCAACTGTTTTTGTGTCGTGTTTAGATGTGTATCTCGTTCTTTATCAGATA
The DNA here is from genome assembly GCF_043229965.1 of Drosophila suzukii. Taxonomy (NCBI): domain Eukaryota; kingdom Metazoa; phylum Arthropoda; class Insecta; order Diptera; family Drosophilidae; genus Drosophila; species Drosophila suzukii. The sequence goes on from NC_092084.1 coordinate 18,186,302, forward strand.
ACAGCCGTGGATAAACCTTAATTTTCTTGCTATTTTAACAAAAGCACAATGGTCTCGAAACTGTGGCAATGCCAAGTTTTCACTTTTTTGGCACTTGAACAGAACACAAAAAAATACGAATTTTTCACTTGTTTTTTTATGTTGTTGTATTATTTTATTTTGCACTTGAATTCGAACCGTTAAAACAATTGTGCTAAACAATTGAGGTACCGACGACCCAGCGACGGCGACGTCCGACGACGACGCATTTCAACAGCGAAGTGAAGTAAAGTGCGGACGACGGTCCCGTCCCGGTCGCAAAAACAAAATACAAAACACACACCAGTCGCAACCGCCGGAGAGAAAGAGAGGGAGAGCGAGCGATCGCAGGTGAGTGAGCGAGTCGGTGAGAGCAAGCTGCACTGGCAAAAATAACGCTTACAAAAGAAAACCTTGGTTTAGAAAATCAATCACAAGGGTATGTCAAATATGTACTTATATTAAAAAAAGGAGCAATAGCTACAAAAATATAGGTTATAGCTAATTTAAAATTGTCTTCTAACAAAGAATATGTAAGTAAATACAATAAAAAGAAAGAACAAAATTGTGGTACTATTAGCTATGCAGCTAAAGAATTCGCGGTTTATTCATAAAGGTGTGCAAAATAAATAAACTAACCGAGCTGAATAATTCGTGTATAATTTACTTAAGTGTCCAAAATACATAAATTAAAAGATCTGAAGAATTCGCGTTTGGTTTAAATGAAACTATTAACACAGAGAAACAAAGTTGCAAGTGATAAATTATCTATTTTGGTTTTATTCAAAACCTTTCTTTACCAAAACACAGAGAAACATTTTACACATATTAATGAAAAATATTTTTTTAGTGCATTGAGAGAACGTACTCTCTTTTTCACCTGCGCTTGTCAAGTGCAGGCGGCGTCAGTGGCTCTCAAACTGTTGGCAAATGACCACCGGGTAAAGATAGCAACAACAAACACTGCGTAGAAGAACTTTGTCAAGCGGAACGCAAACTCAAATGCGCAAAAACAAAAAAAAACAGCAGGAAAAGGGGATGCAACCAGTACAACAACAACAACAACAGCAAAATTAGAAGCAGCAACAAGTGCCTAGAATGTGGAATTTCGAATCGAATTTATAATACCCTAATTACAGAGAAATGTGATTTAAACAAAATAGATCTAATGACAAAAGGATCCATCTCTTTAAAGCATTTTTTAATTATCAAATGGCACAAAAACGATACGAAAAAAGATATCATAGGGAATTTAGTAAACACAGATAAATATTCAAGAACATTGTTCTTGAACTGAGAACATTTGTTCTTAAAACCAGTGTAAGTACCTTTTGGTATCATTGTTCTCAATATCAGAATTCTCTATACTATAAAAGATTTACTCAAGTTTATCGGTTGAACAATGTGCAATCCAATAAAAACCGAAATATAATATATAAATATAGGTGACCCATGGAACCGAATAATCCATATACCCCGACGCCCTTCTGGGCGGCACTGAATGCAAATTTAAGTGGAATGGGCCAGGGTTTCAGGGGATACGCATAGGTGGGGTAAAAACAAAGAGTAGGGAAGCGCAGAATGTGACGCCAGGACGTCGTTGGCATTGTTATGCGATGTTCTTGTTGTTGCTGGCAGGAAGGCAAACTAGACACAAAATGCCAAGAACGATTGACGACGATGTCGGCGACGCCTGATAATGACGATGGTCGGTTGGTTGGTCGGTTGGGATAGTGGATGGTAATCATCATCATTAGCAGTTTCCTTTTCCAACTTATTTTCTGGGACCAAAACAGCACCGCACCATCGGAAACAAAAAGAACAACAATGGGCCGGCCTTCGAGTGCATTTGCAATTGTTAGTTTGTTAGGCATTTTTTTCCGTTTTCAGCTGAAATTCTCGCGCTATGAAACCAAACGAACTGGAAAGCTTCCTTTTTCCACGAACAACAACTGCAAAAGCGGAGGAAAAACTCGCCAACATTCGCATAATTAATGAGAGAAACGAAAAAGCAGAAGAAAAAAATATAACAAAAATTAAATACATAAATTCAATTTGTTGGTCAGACTTATAAGTACAGTAATGGTTCAGTTATTAAATCTTATATATTTAACAAATATCAAAAGTATCTTTTTGATTTTTTAAGATTTTAGTTGATCCGAATTCTATATAGTCCTACCAAGTAAACCTATTTCGCAGTAATAATAGTCTTATAGATTTTATTTTTTAATTCCCAAGAAATAAATCGATAGTAAAATGCATTCTCCCCATTAAAAGTAAATAATCCTGTGTTCGCTCCCTAGAGATCACTGTACTCGATTTGTTGGTACTATATGCGCTATTATTATTATGTATCCGCATAAAAATGAAGAGAAAGAGTGAGTGGTCACTTTTTGTATTCGTGTGTGAGCTGAAGCTCATCAAGTTCTGATTGCATTTAATTAATTCATTTCGCACAGGTTTTTCTTCGCTGGCAAACCACTCAATCACTCCATTGGTGAGTCATCAATCAAATCCCAAGTTTCCTTTCTTTAGCAATTAGATCTTCACCGTTCTGTGGCTGTCCCATTCATTCATTTACAAAATCCCATTGTTTGACCAGTGACTGTAAAACCTGAAGCACCCAAAACTTCCGTTCGGTTAAAAGAAATAACAAACAAAAAAAAAAGCTTTGTCAGCAGCCAAAATGCGAGCACACAATAACTAATGAGCAATAAGCCGTAGGGGAGGTGGGAAAATATATAACGAGGTACACGGAAAATATGTTTTCCTTCTTTAAACTAATTTATCACTTACAAAAAAAAAAAGAATTTAAATGGCTTATCAAAATTGAAATTAAGATTAAGCCTCTATAAGCCCTAAAATGTTTGTAATTAATAGTCAACCATAAGGAAAAACATCTGAAAAGTGTTCAAGTATTGCCCATATGTAATTCCTTGTAAGCACACCCTAAATTTCTAGTTAAACTCACTCAAACCCCCTTTACCTATTTGTAATCAATCTATATTTATGTTTTTTTCTCTGTAACTGAAAAGTTGGTGGTTTCGTTATTGAAAACCTTCTCAGCTGTTTTCAAGCAGCTGGTCTCGTTTTTAAACTTTTTTTCACAGTTTCGCGTGTTTAAAACAAAGTTGCTCGACTGGTCCATTGTCTCAGCATCTGGGTTTTAGTGTTTTAGTGTGTGTTAAAACAATAGATATGGACGCACACAGGTGCACCCGAAAAAAATGTTAAGTTCGTTCACCATTTCACCCAATTTTCGATGGCTTTTTGGAGTGTTTTGATTTGTTTGCCGTTCCGTTTCGATTATTTCGGTTTTGTTTTGTTCTGCAGCTTACACTTGCGGTCTAAAATATATGTAGAAAAGTGGGCAGTATGCTGTAATTGTTGCGCTTCGTTGACCTCAAGGTCGCACTCTCTTTTACTTTTTATTTACTATTATTTAGATTTTGTTTAAAATTCAAAGACACACTATTAATAAAGTGGCGCCATCTAGGTTGCAAGTTTTAAATCATTGACGACCTCTGGTGGAAAAGATCATGCAATTGCTTTAAAACTGTGCTTTTCAAATGATTAAATATCAACTGAATTAATTCTGTCTATCTTGCTCAAAATATATTTTATGCCAATTAAATCAACTTTTTTCGAAATAAATATGGCTGCTTTCGTTTAATTGTTAAAATAAACGTTTAAAATGATCATAAAAAACATTAAACATGAAACTAAGTGGCGACACCTAGGCTTCCAACTATTAAACTACATACGTTCAGCCAACGGCCGCTAAAATCATTTGGCGTATTGGTGGACTGCGTAAAATAATATGTAAGTTACAGTAGATGGATCATTTATATGGGGTTTTCGGAATAAAAAAAATCTAATTCAGATCTAAAAACTGGGCATAAAAGTGTAATTTAAATTTGTAAAAGTTAGATATAGGACTGATACAATAGAACTTATAAAATTTATAATGTTCTTAATTTTTCTGTAATCTTTAGAATATATCTGTGTGTACTAAATATATTGTCTTTGCTCGTTTTGTTGCTTTTGTTTTTTTTTTCTGTGCCTCTTCCCAAGACATAAATAATTTATTAGTTTTTGGCATTTGTTTGGTTTCCCCGCGTCCCATTTACTTCAATCGTGTTTGTTGCTTCCCCTTGTGTTTTTTGGTATTTTGTTGATTTTTGTTATTTTTTTTGGGGTTGTTGGGCTTGCAACATGCATCGATTTGTGGGGGCTGATAAGATATGGGAAGCTATAGCATTGGAGGCAAGACTCCGCTCTAGCAAGCCCTCTCTAGTCTAGTTTAGTTATGTGTATACATATTTCTGTATGTACACACATAAGTAGAATCTCTGCATTCTGGAACCGCAACTACAACTCAACTACGACTCACTGCACCCATGGCATGTGTCAGTTAGGTGCTTGCATTTCATTTGTCAGTGGAAATAAATGCTCGTTCAAGTGGGTCATCCATGCGGCATACCTGTTCGTACCCCACCCGCTTTCATTTCAATTAACTAGCTGTTATCTCACCTGCAAGTAGATAAAAATGGAAAAGAAAATTAGTTTTAGATTACCGACACTATTTTTTATGGGTTATTTTTGGGGTAGGCACTAAATTGGAACAGCAATATGTGTAAGTAACTAGGTTACATGTTCCTCTATCGATAACAATTCTTATAAATGCCTTAGAAATAAAACTCACGTATGGTTGAAAAAATCTTAAACTAAGTAGGACTAGTATTAATTTTCAAATAGCATATCTTAAAGCTTTATTTCTTATAAATATATATACATATGTGCCCTTCGTTTATACATTACTAAAAAGCTAATCAAAACAACCATTCGATTTCATAAATGTGCCATTAAATTAAAAAGAAAAACTTTAATTATTCTTTATTGAGCATTTGTGAGACCTTTATGTTAAATGCAAATTAGTCATGGCTCCCTCCTTATTTTTTTTGTTCACCTCCCACACATACAGTGTGCATTCTATAAGGTCAACACTCTTATATATTGCATTTTCCATAGTTCTATTGAATATTATAGTTATATATATAGTTATTATAAATATTTGTGTTTTATAGTTACATAACCTTTATGCTTCCAAATGATTTTTAGTGATATATGATCCTAATGATATGATCTAAAAATAAATATATTAGTGCTGGAGCTGGGAATATATTTATATTTTATTGCACTAGCACTATTTATTAGTATTTATTAGTAAGTTCACCGTATTGGTAGCGTACTGTTTATTTTCCTCTCTATTTTCCCCTGCTTTTTTGTTTTAGCCTGTTGCTCCGGACACGTCTCATTTCATTTGACACTCTCTGAATCTTTTGGACCATTTGTGCGGCTTCCTTTCTGTTTCTCCGCCGCTCCACCACCGCCCACCGCCCACCACCTCACCCCACCACCCACCGCTAAGTGGATTTACTGTCGCTGCGTGCGCTTTATTAGCCACCGTGCACCAGTTGGTCGACGGATGACGATGTCTCGTGCTTGCGTTACATTTTCATGCAACAAGCAACAATAACAACAAGAAAACATAGGAAAAGCCGGGGAAAAATGTGGCGGGGCGTAGGAGGAGGGTTGGAAAATCGGGGGGGCGGGGCGGTTGAAGAGGAAAATGTTTTTCTAATGTCAAAGACACGATCAATTACAAGCGGCTTAAAGTCGGCGGCTCGTGACTAGCTGCTGTTGTTGTTGCGGTTGTGTGGTTACTGTAGTACAGTAATAACAATTATTAAACATTTTTAGAAATGGTATAGTTTTGGGGTTTATTTTATTAAGGCAAATAAATTAAATTTATTATTATTTCCTTTCTCTACATTTACAATGTACAAAATAAATTTATATGTTATACTGAAAAAAAAAAAAATAGTTTTTCCATTTTAATTTGGGAAAGTCATTTTTAGTTTTACTATTTTTATTATGGGTCAAAATAAAAAAAAAAGTTATTTATAGTTTTACTATTTTTATTAGGGGTCAAAATGAAAAAAAAAAATGCGTTCGATCTAAAAGTAGTAACTAGCACATTATTATGTTTAATAATAATATTATGTTTTTCTGTTCTAAATTCTAATAATATACTAAATTGTCCAACTTTTTTCGGTATTTTAAATGCCCAACTAATGAAATTTACGTTTTAAATGAATCCAAAAAATACTAACAGAAGAGTAAAATGTTTCAATTAAACAGGTTCCACTGTACGTGGCCGTTTGTTGTCGTGTGTTGGGGGTGGGGCCTCCATATGGATGGGATTACCAGGGGAACGGGCTGGAGGGAAATCTTTGGGGAGCCGCACTCAAGTCGCACTTTGATTTGACACGCAGTGAGCGAGGGAAACGTGAGAGGAATTGCATCGTCAAAGGCAGGGAAGCATTGGGAATGGGAATGGGTATTGGAGAATGGGTAGGACCAAAACTAAACCAAAACCAAACCAAACCGAACCGAACCCAAGAACCAAGCCAAGCCAAACCCCTGACATATTTGAGCGAATGCCTCTGACGTTTATTTATGCATCTGCTTGCTCTGAATTTTAAAATGTGCGACAGGCAGAGGATCCTGGATTGTGGATATATTTTCGGTAGGAGAAACTATTTACCTAATGGGAATACGTCCATGGGGAATGTGCCAAGCTAATTCTGGGAAATGCGACAGAAATTAAGCGATAGACAAGACACGTAAACTGAATACTAATCGTTGCTAGGTATTTTTACATTCTAGATGGTTACTTGTTTAACGATTATAAGCTTTACTTTATATACTATACCATCTAAGCTACCATCTTAATCATTTGATAAGCTTAAAGACCTACTTTTTATAAAATCTAGCTGATGAGTAATTATTACCCAACTAATCCCATTAGCAACGTGATCCAGTGATTCATCATTATTTGTCCCATTTAGAGCACTTATCTTGTGTTTTCCTCCATTTTTTTAGCCAAGTCATTTAGCGCCAACAAAACAAATCGAAGTAAAAACAAAAACCTGACCCAGAGAGGCTAGGAAAAAAGTATCTAGAAAAACACAAGGCGCTCCCAATTGTAATTGTCTAAGCGGCTTGGCTTGGGTCACTTCTTCCTCTTTAGTTAAAAAAAAAACTAAAAAAAAAAATTAAAACTAAAACAAGACAACAATAAACCAATCGGATATTGCGCAAGCTCAAATTGTTGTTTTCGTTTTGGCCTGCGTCTTTTTTTTTGTATCTTTTTTGGTTATATTTAATGTGTGTGAATTTCCGCAATGCCATCAACATGTTGAAAGGGGCGACGAAAGTGGGAGGGGAGTCCGGGGGTCAGAGTTCATTACAAAAGCTTGTTCAATCGCGGTTATGCAAAAGCCAAGCCAGAAGAAAGAGATAGTCACTTTGAGTGAAAGTGAGACAGCAACAGGTGATGGAAGAAGAAAAGGCCAAGACAGCGACACTAAACAGAAATGGAAAAAAAGAAACGAAGGAAACGCATTTATTTCAAGGCAAACCAGCTGAAGATAAAAACTGAGAGATGTAGCTGCAACTTCACTCAATCAGTCAATCAATCATCCAATCAATCAAGTGAAAAAGGTAAAGTAATCCCATCAACTGGGTCCCCTCCCAAAACCACAAAGGAAAACCCGAACAATAAAGCGGTGAGAAAAGTGTACAGTGCGGACCATAAAAAACTCAAGCTTTGAAGATAAAAATAATTATCGTTATGATTTATCGATATAACCGAAAATACAGCACTAAATTGCATTTATAGTAGATTTTAATAATCTATATTATAGGTGTTTAATAACATACTCAACTATTTGTTTAGCTTGGCAACCTTTCTTCAACTCTAAGAAATCTTTTGAAAAATAAAATTATCATTTAAATTAAACCCTTTATTCAAATTTACGAGTGTTTACTGTATTTGGTAACTGGATGCCGCTTTGGGGATTTCTTTTCAGACTGTTCTTATTATCTTTATTCCTCTGCTGGGCAAACAAAAGCAAAGATTGAGAGGAGAAATGTAAGATGAAGAAAGGCTTCTTGTTATTCTTATTCACCTCATCGCCGGGGTATCCAAAAACAATATAATTTATTGTTTGCGGAATTGAAAAAAGAGACGACACACCGCACACGCACAAAGAAAAGACTTAAGCGAGATTTACATTTATGTGTGTCGCATGACACATAACGAAGGGTACAGTGAAAAACAGTGATAAGTTATTGTGAAATTAGCAAGATAAACAAATGTGTTTATTGGCATACGGAAATTCCAATTTTTGTAGTTATACGTTTTTCTTCCAAGAGCTTTAAAAAGCTGTTAAAATGTATTATTATTAATGTAACGATGGTATTACGGTGTATCCTTAAAAAAGATATACATATATAGTAAAATATATTTAGTTCATATTTTAATAATTTTAAGAACGTAACAACATAACAAATACATTCATCTAACTATCGTCATATCCCTTATAGACAATTAAATTAATAATTTCCTCCCTAAACCTTGCTATAAAAGTGGATTCTCTATCAGTAATTCTTAAGACCCCACTGTACCACCGTAGAAAGCGTTAAATGAAAGCTTCCTTTTTAAGTCACAGAACAAACACAGCCACCAAACAAAGGGATCGCAATTTCATGCTAAATGCCACTTAAATATGTACTTCAAATAGAACTACAACAAAGCCCCTTTCTATTATACCCATACTATATCTATATATATATAGATAGATATTCGCCGCCACACCCTCTTTTTATCTCTACCTTCAAGAGAGACCTGCATTGTAATGGATGTGGATGAGAGAACTCCGTCCCAGGTCAAACGATTCCCAATTCCAGGAATTTCCCCTAACGACAGTCCACACAACATTAAAACGAAATTAGAAAAATTTATGGGCTTGGTTCCTGTGCTGTGGAATCATAAACATAAAAATGTCACTTTATTTGCGAGCTAAACATTTTTCGTCTAGAATTCCGGCTACGTAAGACTCTTAAAGGAATTTGATCAGCCAAAAAACAAAAAACCCTGAACCAAAACAGGCCTGTGCAAAAGTTCATGTGATTTCATAAGCTGGCTTGTGTGCAGCCAACAAAAATGAACAAAAATTTCAACACAAATAACAATTATCATAAAGAAACACAGTCAAAAAATAAAGTCCACAAAAACTATGAAAACAAAATATGCACAAAGGCAACCACAATGTGATGACAAATATTTTTTTATGCTTTTTTTTGGGGTTTAAAAAAAAGGTTTCTATATAGAAATTAATTTTACTTTTTTCTGGTATGCTTGATTTTTTTTTATTGTTCATGGAAGTGAAATTAAATGTCCAAAAATGCTTAGAAATTATGAGGGGCGTGGAGAGGGAGCGTTTGTCTCTGCATTCCCCGAAAATAAATGGAAAGTATTTGGGTGACTTTGGGCCATAAATAAAACCAAAGGAAAGCTAGAAATTTGAAAAAAAAAATGTGACTGTTTTTGTTAGATAATAAAAAGCTGAGAAGCCAAACTTTGTTTTGAATTGGGTTAAATGGTTTACTTTGCACAGGCAACTATTCTTTAAAAATATAAAGAAAAAATATGTTTGTTTATACACAAATATTAATGTTTATTTTATAAACACGTGTATTATTTGTATTACGGCCAAGCCAAAGAAGAATTTTTTATTATTTTTGCTTACTTGCTCTCCGATTTAAATTCAAGGCGTGCAAAATAGTTGTGTTGTTGCCTTTTGTTGTTGCTAAGCAATTTCAAGGCCAGGCCAAAGTTGTTGTTACTTTTATTGTTGTGGCATGTGGGTGCATTATACACACACCCCAGTGCCCACACACACAAATGTATATATGCGATAGCCTGCTCAATTGGAACGACTTTTTCTCTTCGTCCGCCATTTGCCGCCAGCGTCGAGTTTGTCGCCTCAGTCTTTCGTATTGCGCGAACGCAGAATGAGAAAATGAGAGAGCCAAAAGCGCGGCAGGCATGCAAAAAATAAAGAGCGGCGACGCAGAGAGCATCGCCCCCGCTCAAAGTACAGTGGAACCTCTAAATGTTTAACCAGAAAATATCGAATATATATTTGCTATATTATTATGGATATATCCAGATATATTTATTATATTATTATGGAGATATTATGGAGATATTATGGAGATATCAAGTTATATTTATTATATTATTATGGAAGTATCCAGATATATTTTTTATTAAATGTAGAATGTATTCTTCGAAGTATATTTTTATGTCTAGTAAAAGACCCACTAAATATTAAAAATTCATTAAATTTTTTTTTTTAAATGACCACTTTATTGCTGGTATTAAATAAATCGTTTTGTTCTGCATCTTAATGAGTTAAAATTACTTCAAATCTATAAAATGCTTTTTTCAAAGTATAGTTTATAAATATTAAAAACTCATTAAATATATTTTTAAGTGGGAACGTTTTACACTTTAATTGAATTACGACTTAATTTCTGGTATTAAATAAATTGGGTTTTCCTGCACCTTTTAGATGTCAAATTTCTTCAATATCTAAGATATCAGCATATTTTTATTAAATAGTTTTTTCAAAGTATAGTTTATAAATATTAGAAACTCATTAAATATATTTTATAAGTAGAAACGTTTTACACTCTAATTAAATCACAGTTTTAGTTCTGGTTTTAAATAAATTGTTTTTTTTTTGCATCTTTAAGAGGTCAAATTTCTATGATATCTTAGATATCGGCTATTTTCATCATCAAAGTGCTTTTTTAATTTCTAGAAAATTCATCTTGGCTAACATTGACTGTCTTTAATTAATCAAACAAGCTGGGAAGGCAAGTGCGCAATTTGGCCTGGGCGTGTCCCAATTGCGGGGGCTTTTAGAGGGTCTTATAGGTCTTATAGAGGGGCTCTAACCATCGGCGTTACCTTTTGCGCTTCAGCTCGCCTTGCTTCCTATTTTTCGTTTTCATTCAAGCGCTTGCACGTGCAGCGCCTACGAAAAGCGGTCACAATGTAAAAAAATACAATTTAAAAATAAAATAAAACCCAAGAGAAGCCAAAGCCAAGACTAGACTATCTTTACAGCCTTTTGCGATGGCCTTCATCGGCTGAATTCTTCGGCACTACTTCTTATTTATCTCTCTCTTTTGCTCGCCTTTGGATGAATCATTTGTAAAAATTTCACGTCGTTGGCTTTTTTATTTTCAGAGGAAACACCTGGATAAATACAAATAGAAAGAGAGAAAAAACGATAGCTAGTTTTTATTTAGGGGGAAATATACCAATACAACGTGTGTGACTCAGTCAAATGTTCATTTCGGGCTGCCGGCTGACACATGTTTACATAAATACATTTATAAAAACATTTATTAATTAGAGCCGCACAAAAGCTGATCGAAATTAATGGCTCCGCTTATTTGATTTCCCAAAGTATCGGCTTTCATTGCCCGCCAAAGTTGAACTGACCTAGCCCAAAATGAGCGCAACCCAAGCTTATTGCCTTTTTTTGAACTCAATAACCGTTGGCTGCCAATTCACTCGACATTCCAGCCAGTCAGACGTTTTTCTTCGTTTTTTGTTTTGCATCATCGAGAAGAAAAATGCTGTTTTTTGTCGATTTCTACTGCTTGGTTTATTTTTGTCTTTATCACCGAAACGTGAGCGACGTTCTGCTTTGAGTCTTACGTTTTTGGTTATTACACAAATTGAAAATGAAATAAAAACGTTAAGAAAATAAACACAGGAGCTGGCAATGCGAGTAGGAGAATGCCCTTCAAAGGGAGTAAAATCACTCATATATTTAATATAATAATATTGTGGAATATTAAAAAAAATAACAGCTATGTCATAACCATTCTTATAAGTGTTTGTAATGGTTTTCTATGGTTTTAAAATTTATAAAAACAAAAATATATACATTTTTATAAAGTATTTTAATGTAATATTACTAAGAATATTAACAGAATGTTGCCAAATATTAAATATTTTATAATGCAGAACATATAGGTATGAATAACCAAAACCTAAGTACTGTTTATAAAATATTTTCATGTAATGTTACTAAGAATATCAACAGAATATTGCCAAATATGAAATATTTTATAATGCGGAACCTATAGGTATGTATAACCAAAACCAAAGAACTGTTTATAAAATATTTTCATGTAATATTACTAAGAATATCAACAGAATGTGGCCAAATATTAAATATTTTATAATGCAGAACATATAGGTATGAATAACCAAAACCAAAGAACTGTTTATAAAATATTTTCATGTAATATTACTGAGAATATCAACAGAATCTTGCCAAATATTGAATATTTTGTAATGGGGAACCTATAGGTATGTATAACCAGAACCAAAGAACTGTTTATAAAATATTTCCATGTAATATTACTAAGAATATCAACAGAATGTTGCCAAATATTAAATATTTTATAATGCAGAACCTATAGATACAACCCAGAACCAAAGTACTGCTTATCTCATCCATGGTTAATGAGTAATTGATAATTGCAACACAGTTTGTCTCTGGTTTGGGCTACCCGGCAATTCTGTTGGCTGGGAATTCAGCGGTTTGAAATCAAATGGAATGGAAGAACCGGGGAATGAAGTGCAAGATTGACCAACCAAACAACCGTTTTCGAGCTCGTATGAGTGGGTACTTTATGGCCGATGAATGGTGACGCCGCGACTGCCGATGACTGGCGATGGGTACCATACGCTCTCGGGTATGGGTAGTTGACCCAACTCAACCCTTTTGGCAAACACTCGCCAAAAAAAAAAAAAATAAAAAAAATGTATAATGTATACACGCATATATGCTACATTCCGATACGTGCCTATATCAGGCATGTGCGATCGCCATCGGTTGAACGCTTTTGGGGGTACGGTATATGGTATATGGTATACAACATGCTATATTTACACGATAAAAAAATTATATAAAAAATCGGAATAGATTGGTTTACAAATTGTGACAAAAGGTACTCAATTTAAATTTCTCGGCAATTGAGTTCACAAAAAATTCTAGCAATCCTAAAACACAAAACTGAAAAAGGATCTAGTAATGAATACCTCATTTTATAGCTAAATAAGACTTTAATTTACATTTAAACGTTGAATGCTGTGATAATTATAAATCTTATGGAAGAATAAATTATTAATTTATTAACCAGTATATTTAATCTTTCTTTAAGTTTTCGACAGATTTTAAATATATGTAGTTGGTATTTTTTTTGTTTTTTTAATTTTTATCAGTGTTTGAGAGACCGTGTTTATTTCGCGCTTACTCATTACCCGAAAACGTCACGTTGCTGCACAGAGAATGCTTTTGTGCAACGAAAAAAAAAATTGAGACCGGGAAGCGGGCGGCGGTGGGCGGAAAATGCCACGCCCACTCGAGCTCCACTGACCAGCAGATCGGTGCATTGTTAAGCGCTGTCGGTTTATTTGTATTCCTCGTGTTGCCACTTTTGTTTGATGACAAAACAAAACCAAACTAGTTCGAACAAAGCCCAATTAAAAAATGATATAAATAAACAAATCATTAAATGTGCCGTGTTTTTTAGACCGGACTTTATTGAAAAGCACGGAACAGGAACCACTTAATAATAATATGGGAATTCAAGAAGATTTATCAATGGGATAAAATAGACAAAATTAATTGAAATGTAAATGCATAATTAATTAAAGGGTAATTTCAATACATATGTGTAATACAGTCATTTGGGTATTTATATGGTATTTATAGGTATTTTAGTATTTATTTATTTATTTAGTATTTATAGGTATTTTATACCAAAAATTGTTATAGAGAATCTCAGAATTTAGATGGAATTCAACGCTAAGAGATTTCTGTGGCATCCCTTATAATATTCTGTACATATTTAAATACCATTTTTTAAATCTAAATTAAAAAAATATTTTTTTCTTTAATTACAAAACTTTAGTTCAAAACCTAATCTTGAACTTGAACTATTTGGCAACTATTATGCACTTGACCCCAGGGTTCCTCTTCAATGGAGCTTGTCGACACACACGCACTGCCACCTTCCAATTTTTTGTCTTTTATGATCTTTTGAGCCACCTTGGCGACCTAACCAAGCATGAATATGACGTAGAGTGGTGCTCCCCACCTTGAACTCTCATTACTTCTCATTAATTCGAATGATATAATAATAATAATAAATAAGGTAAAGTCAGAGTGGGGTTGGTGGGTTGGTCAGAGGTCGATGCTTTTCGGTAGGTGTGTTGTTTCGATGTTTCCGCTGCCATAAGCATGTCCAATAACAATATTAACCAATTAATTTTACCTTTAGCATGTTGGTTTTGCTGTTAAAGGCGTCGCTGCAACCCAAACAGCAGCTGCTACTCCCTCTTCCATTAATGGGTATTAACCCCCGGATCCTGAAATGCATCCCAAAGTGTATATAAAAACGGAAGCAACACCAAACCAAACCCACCTAGAGCACACGAACCACCGCAAAAAACAGTGAACCACCTTTATAAAAAAACAAACAAGAAAAGGGGGCGGCACGCGTAAGGCGTGGCCGGAGGTCAGGGGTCAGGGGCGGTGGGTGCGCACACACGTGCGTGACTAAAAATAGATACTCAATTAGTGTGGCAATAAAATGTTTTGTAATTCTACACGATACAGAAACGAAACGAAAATGCACTTTAGATTGAACCCCAGAAAGTAGATGTGAAAATTTTGGGTTACACAGAAAAAAGTGTATAGAACTAGAAATAATATTGACTTTGTTCAATATCAATCAATCAAAAAGTAATAGTTTCCGGCGAAGATGGGTCCACCCTAATGACCTATAGACTTTATGAAAAGGGAAACGGGGAGATTTTCATAGAAAATGCAGCTCAAGGCAGCTATTTTCCAAAGACAACAACAATCGTGCAATCGTGCCAGGCATGCAAATGCAATTCAAAAATGTCGATTTATACCCCTCATTCTCCCTCGTAAACCCATACTCCATTCATAACCCCTTTTCCTAAAAAACACAATATCGAAACCAAATTTGAGTTTTCCTGTCCATAAGGGGAAAACAATTTAGCAAGGTATGAGAAGTAAACAAACGAGAGAAATAGTGGGGGGAAATTAGAGGGGATAAAGAACAATACCTCAATAAATCGATAATCAAAAGGTGCAATAAATTTCAAATCAATGAGTTCTGGTGACTAATAAAAGCACTGAGGCAAATACTATATAACTTAATGGATAATAGGTTTCTTTAAGAACTAAACTAAACTAAAACGTGATTAAAAGGGCACATTTCCAGACTACCCTTGGATAGTTTTAAGTTTCCTTTTCCATCGTTAAAATTCAAAGAAACCCTCGGCAACCGAACCTTTTTCAGCGAGTTCTTTTCTGGGAAAACCAACTGGCAATTGGAATAGTAATTCCATATCCGATCGATCGCTGCAGTTTGTAGAATAATATAATTAATCGAAGAACCCGTGGGCGAGCAATGTCTGCGATATCGGCGAGTGTGGGTGTCACTTGAAATTATTTCCAATTTCAATTACACACAAATAGAGCTAGAAATAAAATACTATATATATTGTGAGTGGAGAAACGATAATTCAATTGAATTTCTCGCTCCTAATTTGGTAGCGTGGCCAAGTGAATCAGCCCACAATGCACTGCAATAATAATATCTATGGCCTGGCTATATAGCAAAATGACGCAGTCAACTGCTATTTTGTTGTAGTCCGTTGTTTTTGCCATCTATATAAGAAGGTATATACACAAAATGGAGAAATATATACAGACGTGTAATCAGGTTGTTGTCATGCCAACCGACAAAACAGAAACTATTATAGCTGCAGTCACAACCCCCAAGAGTCGAGTTTTTCTGAGTTTGAGTCTGAGTTTGGGTTTGGGTACGGGCCTACATACTATACTACATATATATATATATGATACGTAGTACAGTGCTACCTGACGCCCGAGGAAAGGCGGTGAGGCAGGGGGCGTGGCAGGGGCAGGGGTTCGGGCTCTAGTATAGTCAGGCATTTCATTATATTGCTTTGACTTTTTTACGATAAAGAATTTTGATTGGAGTTGTTTGTTTTGCAGCGTTTAACTTGTGTTACTCCAAGCAACTTGTAAATCAAGTCCTTTGGGCTTTAAGTAATATATTTTCAATCGTTTGAATGGGTACATTTCTTGAGAACTCTTTCTTACATTTATATTTGTTTGTTCCATGTACTGATATATATTTCATATTATAAAACTCTATCTCTTTCTTTAAATTTTTACCATAATATTCTTAGTTTCCCATGAGGCAAGTGGGAAATACAGATGCCAGGGGAGATTATCTACAAATGGGTGGGGTGGGGTGTACGTGTGCGTGTGGTAGGTCCACCTTAAATGGTTTTTTTTCTTGTTTTTTCTGTTAGGTCAGCCTGCTGGAAGGCCTCTCACATTGGCTCATAATTGGCTTGCATTTTCCCATTTTTCCCTTCAACCAACAGCTGCAAATATGTTTTATCTATGTTGTTCAAGGGAATAAACTAAAAGATCGCGGGTGGAAAAGGTACATTTTTTACCACCATTTTTCACAATTTAATAATAATTACTTGGTTAAAAATAATCAATTTGTATAAAAATATTATTTAAAAATACTACCCAAGTCTGTTTACTTTTATCCAAACACATTTCTAGTCATTTCCCGACCTCAGCTCCATAATTACAGCCGACATTTCACCGACAGCCAAATGCCAGCGAAATTCTTACGGCATTCCATTGGCCATAAAAACAAACTGCTCAAGGTGTTTGCCGCTTGGATTTATCGATTATTTGCCATTGTCAAAGCTTGGCCCCAAACATAAGCCCCATAAATAAATAACCCCCTTCTTCCGCTTTTCCACAATCCCCTTGAAAGACCACTCATAGTGTTGCTGCCATGTTTTCATCGTAATTATTGGCATAAACCAATTAGAGCACACTTAAAATACGCTAAAAATTAGTAGCGTGAGTAGAAAAATCAAAAAATTTAAACGCAAAGAATGTGCAAGCGAGAGGGCAGCACAAGGCAAGAGCGAGAGAGATGCAGAGAAGAGAGCTGCTGGCTGGATATATCTTTTTATGACTAAATAATTTACAAATTGTTGAAAACTGGTTTCGCAGTCCAAGTTTTGCTGCTGCCGTTGTTGCCACTTAATGCCAAGAATTCAGCAACAGCGACAAGAAAAATGCTCAATGAATTTTTTTGTTCAACCTGGGTTTATGTGCTGTTTTTCTCCGTATTATTATTTTTCTCCATATCTCTGGTTTCCCAGGCGAACAAAATAAACAAATGGGTAAAGAGTTGAGCTTCTGCCCCTCGCTATATTTGATAACACGTAACGCCCACTAAAGTCGAGCTCGAACAAAGGAATCCAGAACGCATATCACATTGCCTTCAACCCAAAGCCGAGCGTTAAACTATTTTTTATGCGAATAATGTAGGCTGCGAGTCAATTTGCAATTCGGACCGAGTCTATAGCTTATGGCTGGATCCTAAAAAGCCAGTTTCAAGTTCATTAACTAGCACTGCAAAGCCTGTAAACAAACAAATCATTCGCATTTATAGACCTGCAGGTTAAGCTTGAAAATCTTTAAAGGTACGCAGGAACTTATAGACATTTGTTCTATACGTATCGAATTAAAAATGTTGACCTTGATTTGAAATAAAAAAATAAATGTAATAAAATATACCGATAGTTTCCTTAAATAGAAAAATTTGAAATTCATATATCATTATTAATGCTATACCCAAGAGTAGTTTGAATATGATCAAAAACAACGAAAAATATATAAACTTTATTAAAGGGTCAGAAATGGCTCCTTACTGAGAATATAATGCCCTCTGCAAGGGTATACAAATCTCAATTATCTCTATGCAAACTTATAAGAGCTTAAATGATCGAAGTTCCTAAAAAATGTATATTCAACAATATATTCTATAATATTTTTTTTACAAAGTTATCTATTCCTCCTTTAAATGAATCCCTATACCAAATTTCAGACCAATTCCTTAAAAATTCCCCAAGTTACAATGGGACACTACACTGAAAACCCCAATTATCTCACAATTGGAGCAGTGTGTGCCAAAAAAATTCAATGTTATATATCTTAAATTGCAATAGGTCAGTTGGTAATACTCTATTTCTCTACTTCTTCTTCATATTCTCGTTCTCCCTATTCCACTTCACACCTCACACACATTTGAGCTTGCACATGTTGGTAGCCAAAAGATAATGAAACGAAAAGCGAATAACAAAACAAAGCACTAGAAACAAAAAACGTTGATCGCACAGCTGCAAAAAAGTACGGGGATTCGGAATAGCAGAAGTAAATAAAAGATACAATAGTATCTCATGTGGCCGAAGAATTTGAAGTGCAGCTAGCTGCAAGTCATTCGATTTCGTTGATCTTGCAAAAAAACAATATGAATATACAGTTGACGGGAAAGTAATAAAGGTTTACTGTTGGATATCATAATTTCAATTTTTACATCTGCTTTATAAATAGAATACGATCTTTTTTAATGTTATATTGTATGGTTAGTTTATGTGTTTCCTTTGGCTTAATATTTGGTATAGAAAGTAGTTAGGATCAAACTAATCATAAAATAGACAAAGTATTTCAGTTTGATTTAGGTTTAGTAGAAAAAAGATTTATTAGTAGCGTTATAAGCATTTGTGGGATTATTTTAACATAATTTTTTCCCTCAATTGCATTTGCATCGGGAAGCATTAAAGTGCATAATTAGCAAGTTGGATTTACTAGGGGGTTTTTGGTCTGGAATCGGGCGGCGCACGTGATCGCGAAATGGAAAGCGTCTTATCTGTTGGTAGTACCCACTCTGCCCCCCTGAACTGTTTGTTTCCCCTTTTCTTTTTTTGTTTTTTGCACTTAATTGCAGCTGACACAGTTTCGTCTTTTGGCCAGACAATGAAAGCAAACGAAAATTCACACACGTTGCAACAGATCGGGCAGCACACAGGTTCCCCATTGCCATTTCGAGACCCCGATCCCCGCGAAATGCCAAAGCCACACCGGAAATCCACGGGAGAAGCCTTCGGTTTCGGACTATTTATGGTTTGGGAAAACGCCTAATTAGTGCAACATTTTCTCTAAGCTGCATTAAACAAATTATGTCGTTTACGCTGGGTTATCTCCTCTAACTTTAGGTTTGGGCCCTATGCATATGGTTAGGTTATTAAAATGATGGTGCCTTTATTTTAAGCTTCAAGGGTAAATGATCTATAATGTACCCAGTGTTATAATAAACCTCTTAAACCCAGCAGTTCCTGTAAGAATCTTTCACACGCTCTTGTATAAATTCTCCCTATACAAATTCTTATAGGAAGTTCCCATTTCCCAGGGCGCTTCCCATCTAAATAATGACTTAATCGTTTCGGCAAGCAAAGGAAAACACAACTCATTATCATTATTAAAAAAAAAAACAACGAAATTGATTTCGAATCAGAATTTTCCCTGGAAAATTCTGGTACAATCGGGCGAGCCCTCCCCTTGAACTTTTGATTAATTATAGAGGACCCCAACGAATTTCAGATGTTATTTCTGATTAATTAAGGGGTCCCCTCGTTCTCTCGCCCTGTAAAGTGCATTTCTCGACCCTTTTTCCCTTCGACTTTTGGGGTTACCTGTTGACTCGCCCCGAAGATTGAAATCGGGTTCAAACGAGTTCAAAAAGAAATAAAAATGTTCTTTTGATTCTCGGCTGACTTTTATTATAATTCGAGTCTTCTGTTCCCCGTTTCAGTTCTCCTCTTTCTTCTTCGATTTGTTGGTTGTTGTTATCATCTTGCCCTGTGTTCTTTTTTTACTCTGTCACTCACATTTTTCGGTTTGTTTTTATGGCTTCGTCGGGGCTTATCATTATTCAAATATTTTACCTAGGCTCCGTTTCTTTTCGCTCTGATCTTCGGTATACGACGCATGTTTGTGTATGTATGTATATACTATATAACCCCTCGATAAGCGCCATTGAAGAACCTTTTCTTGTACGGTTTAATTCCAGTTTTTTGGGTTCTTTTCTCCTGTAATTACATCACTTTCAAGTGCTGCGTTTCCGCTCTTGAGAAAACTGTTTACGGAACTGCGGGAGAAATGACGGAGTGAGTTTTTTGGGAACCACTCGAGAAATGCAGCCGAAAAATACAATAACCGATGGAAGAATGATGAGCAGATAATACCTTTATAGCAATTATTTTTTTATGAAAATATTTTAAAATCAGTTGAAACAATAAGTAAGCCTGCTTGCCTAACCTTAATAACACAATTACAAAATAATACCCTCTCTAGTTTGTTTATGTCTAACAAAATATACGTTTATAACACTTCATTAACGACACTTTCCTTTTTAATTACATATTTGCACTAGTAAATCAAATTATATAAACATTCCAGCTCGCTGTCTTGGGGAGTGTGTAATAATTACAAGTATTCATATCTTAAACAACAGAAAACAAGTGAAATATTTATACAATCTTGACAAAAATAAATAGTTTTGGGTTTATTGGCCTAAATATTATCATTTTGTCAGCAGTTTTCTGAGGTGGGTAAGTGAATGACATATAAAAATGTACAATAAAAAAAGGAGAAGTCAGTTTTAAAATTCTACATAAAAAATGTATGTTCATTTAATTGTAGCTCTTTTTAATTCTTTACTTACAATAAATATATAGCTGCTATCAATATATTGTGTAAAAAAAATCAGTGATAATGTTGAAAATACTGCTACCAGATAATCTATATAATAGTAAACGGGCCTATAATGTTTTCTATGAGCTACTTTAAAAGCGGGTCCTTAATTGATCGTCTTGATATGCAAAATCCATAATAAATGGAGTGTGCTCTAAGGATGATATGTAAATGCTCTATTAATATAATAAAGATATATTGTTTTTCCGAACCCTTTTACTGTTGAATGAATTGTTACATATGTACTTAACGATGGTATACCTGATATTATACCTGATATTAAAACGATATTTTGTGAGCCCTAGCATTGTCAAATGGTATATTTATAGATAGAACTATATGGGATTTATATTTTTTTGGAGGTATGGTTATCTATGAGCTACCTTAAAAGCAGGTCCCCAATTGATCGTCTTGATATACAAAATCAAAACTGAAATTAGGCAGTAAGTGGATTGTGCTCTCGGTGATGTGTAAATGATCTATTAATTTTAATAAAGATATATTATTATTTTTTGGGAACCCTAGTACTCTTGAATGAATTGTTACATTCTTATCGATAATATATCTGATATTATACCTAATGTTAAAAATATATTTTGTGAGCCCTAACATTGTCAAATGGTATATCTAAAGATAGAACTGAATGGAAATAACTTAATTTAAAAAATATATATTATTAGTACAATATACCCTAGTACTGTTGCTTGAAATGGTATCATACCTGATCGATGGTATTATACCTGATACTAAAAGATATTTTATGAGCCCTTACATTGTCAAATGATATATTTATAGATAGAACTACATGGGATTTATCATTTTTTGGAGGTATTGGAAATGTAGATATCCCTAAATATAGTTATAATGATGGTATTATTTCAGATTAGACCCTGATATATGTGGTATATCATTTTTTGGAGGTATTGGAAATGTAGATATCCCTAAATATAGTTATAATGACAGTATTATTTCAGATTAGACCCTGATATATGTGGTATATCATTTTTTGCAGGTATTGGAAATGTAGATATCCCTAAATATAGTTATAATGATAGTATTATAGTAGATATAGACCCTTACCTTGCCGGCCGCCTTGATGTAGCGTCGCGTGGCCTCCTTGACGAGATCGCTGACGAGGAGTTCGCCGGAACCGCAGGGAACCAGAATGCGAACGTCGCCGAAGCACACGGTGACCTTCATTTCGTACTTTTCGTATCAACAATAACTATTATCGCTGTCGATTTTCGACAATATGTATTAACTTTGTTGTTGGCTGCAATGCACTTTCTATTTTGCACACACATATGCACTTGATTAAATTGGGCGATCGTCTTTACACATGTGTATTTTTATTTTTTCTTCGTATTTTTCGGAATTTTTCCTATTACTATTTTGTTTCCAGCTACTCTTTTCCAACGCTTTGCGACCGCATCATCATCATCATCGTCGTTTTCCAGCTATCGCCATCCTTGTTGCTCCTTCGCTGTGTTGTTGTTGGTCGTTAGGCAGCTGCAACAAAAGTTGGTCTAGGGCGGCATGGGTGCGAGCGAGATGGCCGCGTGCCTGGAAAAAGGATCGGGATCGTTTTCCAGTATGTACTTGTGTGGTTTTTTCTTCCGCGCGTTCTCCTCTCTCTCTCTCTCTCGCTTTGCCTCTCTCCAACTTCAACTCTCTTTCGCTATTTACTTAGCATATTTTACCGTATCGCCTTGTTGTTATTGTTTGCTTTTTGTGTTGGTGTGATTCATACACGCGCGCATCGAAAAAAAAACGAGTTACAACAGCAGCAATAACAACAACGGGCCAAGATCGTCTATTTACTTCCTTTCAACGTTTTTCGCCCTCGTCCTCTCACTTGGCGTTTGTTTTGGTCAAATTACTATATACTATGCATTATGTATTGGCATACATTTGAATTTACGGTTCGATCATTTTTTTACTCTCTTTCAACGTTGCTTTGTCGTGTTTTTCGTTTTCGGTTATCTCCTTTTTCGCCCGCTGGCGTCGCTTCTTCGTTTTTAGCCACTTTAAACTGTGTATTTTATTTCGATCGCAGGTCGACCGCCACTCTTATTAACGAACTATTTGAACTCAAAAAAATGCAAAAAATCCACGAGCGCGCCTTGATGCGATGCGCTTCCAGATTTTCCAACGAACCGTTCGTTGGCGGATCGAAATTTCAATTACCTACCCGAGCGGTGTGACCAAGAGCATTTGCGGGGTATTTTTTAGGGTTTTATTCGAACAACATACGCAGCCAGCACAACGTAAGCAACCGTAAGCAACAACGTAAGTGTCAGTAAAAAAAGCGAGATAGAAGATTTCTGTAACAGAGGGGGAGGAACATCGATGTCATCGATATTTTCAAAGCATCGGTAACATCAATGTTGACTTATCATCCCTGTTCCCGGCGGGTGATAAGTATTTTATCCATTTAATATTTTCTTAAAAATGTATATATTATTGATACGATGTTTTTATAATAGCCGCGTCAGTAGGTTTTTGTATATACTAAAATAATACCAAAAACACACGAACGGCCACACTAACATGTTGATGTCTTCGCTAAGATACCCGTTTGTGACAGCGTGGATACACACCTTTTTTTATTATCGGCGCGTTAACGGCTGTTATCGGTTATGATACAAAATCACTTTTTTATGACGATGTGAAATATCAACAATTTTAATTAACATTACTTTGGAATTAACTGCACAAAGGTAAGTCTTAATTTTCAAATTCGGTTCAGATTTTCATGACTCTGGTCCCAAGGGATCCAAAGCTGTGCGCCCAAAATATTTTAAATTAAAACTCATTATGAAATTGGTCGTTTTCTATTTTATTAAGCGATCACCAGTCGAATCAGGGTCTTGCGGGTCGATCTGTTCGAATTTGACCATCGAGAATGAAAAATAATGAAAAAAACACCTCCCTCTGGATCAACAACTACTGAGAAGCGTCCAAGTCTAAAACGAGGGCGAGAAGTTCACGCGGAGCTTCCAAAACATAAATTTCATTCGACCTATTTTCTTTAGGTGCTCAGCGCTCTCCTCGTCAATATAGGTCAGAAGAACCCGGTTCTCCACTTCGATGTAGACGACATTCAAGTCGTATTCCGCACTTTCAGGGTCTAAAACGGTTTCTTTCGCAATACACCATTTATCCGTTTTCAGTCCTTCGTTCTGGTTCTGTATTACCTTAAAATACCGACACAGGGGTGCTTTGACCACCATGGGCATTACAAAGGACACGGTCTTCATTTCAATGTGACGAATGACAGAGGGGACTGTTTGTGAGGAAGACATGGTGTGCGATTCCTCGAGGACGCGATTGTTGGTCTCTTCATCTCCTCCTAAGATCACCACACTGCTGGCAAGTGAGTCCTGAGTGATGCATTGGCTGAATTTGATTGAGGATACATCATCAGTCCTCCGGGAGTGCCTGCGGATAAAGGCCAGGGTGCAGGCCACGCTTGCATCCGTTCCTGGACCCAAAACTTCTTCGTATTTCTTGGCCACCGGGACCACCTTGGCTATAGGTTTGCGAGGGATGTCCTTCGAACAAACCGACTTTGTTGGTTTTAAGGAAGATGGCTCCTCCGTTAAAGGGGAATCGCGAATGATGTCCTTAGAGCAGCAAGGAGAATCACTCCTTGCAATGTCACTGCCTGGTTTCCTTGAGCTTTGGATGATGTCCTTAGAACAACAAGGAGAATCACTCATTGGAATGTCACTGCCTGGTTTCCTTGAGCTTTGGATGATGTCCTTAGAACAGCAAGGAGAATCACTCCTTGCAATGTCACTGCCTGGTTTCCTTGAGCTTTGGATGATGTCCTTAGAGCAGCAAGGAGAATCATTAATTGGATTGTCAGTGCCTGAATTCTTTGAGCTTTGGATGATATCCTTAGAACAGCAAGGAGAATCACTATTTGAAATGTCACTGACTGATTTCCTTGAGATAGAAGAAGTGGGCTCCTCCGTCAGTGGGTTTTCGACTAGGTTGTGGATGATGTCCTTCGAGCAACATGGAGGCGACTCACTCCTTTGAATGTCATCAACAGACCTCGTTGATCGATCGAAAGAAAGCTGCGTCGGTATAGATTCTTTCGAATCCTTCGGGTTGGAAGTATCCATTGGGAAGTTTAAATGAAAAATTTGGGACCGAAAAAATATTCGTGTAAAAAATGTTATCGAAATAAAAATAACACAATTTTTCTGTACAATTTTTTTACTTAAACACACACAAAAATATAATAGTACTAGTCTGTACGAATGTTGGTGTTAGAATGAGCCTGAAAAATTCTCAGCCTAGGCAAATAGGGAAACGTTGAAGTCACAGCATACTTTTCACAACACTTTTGAAAATTAACGACACTTGGGAACTGAATTAGATTTCGGGTAATACGTAT
The DNA here is from genome assembly GCF_043229965.1 of Drosophila suzukii. NCBI lineage: Eukaryota > Metazoa > Arthropoda > Insecta > Diptera > Drosophilidae > Drosophila > Drosophila suzukii. The sequence goes on from NC_092084.1 coordinate 18,211,424, forward strand.
TTTTTCTCATTTTTGGCATCCCTTCATCATAAGCAGCAATCTCAATTAAAACAAAAACGCTGTTCATCAGGGAACGCAAATATGGCAACGTGAATTCTTTAGACCTCGCTGTCCATGGAAGGTAATTGTAATTTTTTACGATATTCAAAATATATTTCTACAGCAAGACATGAGAAATAACAGAAAAATAATAGGAAAATATAATATTATTTATTTCTTGATTTTGACCATATTTACTACTCTGCAAATTTTTAAATATTTTAGAATTACGAATAAAAGTTTGTTAGAATTGGACATAAGTACATACATACATACACAGCTATCTATTATCTGTAGATCGCTGTAAGTCAAAACCATATAATTTATAAATAAAACTTCAGAACTTAACTTCATACCATCGAAATGTTTAAACTTTAAAATGTAATTAACTCGTCGATAGCGATAGCGGTCACAGAACTTGCAGTTATCGTTATCGAGTGCCATCACATGTTCACTCCGCTTTGGCGCGTAAACAAGTAAATAAATACTATTGCTATAAACAATGCCGGAAAGCCTGATAGCCGGCATTCCGGTGCACTTCCCGTTCGAACCGTATCCGGTGCAGCGGGCGTACATGGAAAAGGTTATCCAGTGCCTACGTGACGGCACCAATGGAGTCCTGGAATCGCCCACGGGCACGGGTAAAACCCTGAGCCTACTGTGCTCCTCCTTGGCCTGGATCCGCACCCGTCAGTCGGAGCAGCAGCAGCAGATGATGAAGATGGAGAAGGTAGACCTACCTGGCTTCGGAGGAGGCGGAGCACCTGGTGGAGATCTCTCCGAGCTGGCCAAGACCGTGGGTCGTGCGAATAACTGGGGCGTGCCCAAGGTCATCTATGCGTCGCGCACCCACTCCCAGTTGACACAGGCGATGCGGGAACTCAAGAGGACGGCCTACTCCAATATGCGATCCGTGGTCCTGGGCTCTCGGGATCAACTGTGCATCCATCCGGAGGTCATGAGGGAGCAGGGCAACTCCAACAAGACGAACATGTGCAAGCTGCGGGTGCACTCCAAGACCTGTTCGTTTCAAATGCGCGTGGAGTCGCGAAAGGATCACCCCGATCTGCGGGGACCCACCATTATGGACATCGAGGACCTGGTCAAGGTGGGCCAGCGCCTCAAGATCTGCCCGTATTTCGCTTCCAGGGAACTGGTTGCCCAGGCGGACATCACCTTCATGCCATACAACTACCTACTCGATCCCAAGGCGCGAAAGGCCAATAAAATCGAGCTGGGCAACACAATTGTGATCCTGGACGAGGCCCACAACATCGAGAAGATCTGCGAGGAGTCCGCTTCTGTGCAGATTAAGTCCTCCGATGTGGCCATGGCCATCGAGGACGTCACGCATGTGATGAAAGTCTTTGCCAGCGGCGAATCGCAGGACATGGGCGGCGATGAGCCCAAGGACTTCACCCTGGACGACCTCACGCTGCTCAAGGAGATGCTGCTGGAGCTGGAGAAGGCCATCGATGCCGTCGTGGTGGACAACGCCATCGACGGAACCACATTTCCCGCCTCCATGATGTACGAGTTGCTCGGCAAGGCGAATGTAAGATGCAGTGAATTCTTAATGGGTTATTTGGGTTCCCTTAGTGCTGTAATTTGTTCTATTTAATGTGGTAGAACTCTGCGGTTTCTGCAGTTATAAATATTTGAAGAAGGCTATTTCACAAGCGTAGGAAATTCAAAAACGCCCATTTATTGATTGTTAAAATTGACGTTGTATCTTCTTTTCAGTTCTCCTACGGCAATGTGGCCACAATAGTCTCCCTACTCGACAAACTGGTGCAGTACCTCCTGGTGGCCTCCCAGCAGATGAGCATCCGCAAGGGCGGCACCTTCACGATGCTCAGCGATCTGCTGACCATTGTGTTCGCCAACAAGGAGGATGTGATGAGCAAGGTGCACGCCAGCTTCAAGGTACACGTCCAGATGGAGGAGTCCAAGCAGGGCCATGGAAAGCAGCAGGGTGCCAAGCAACAGGGCGGTTGGCTAGGCAAGGGATCGATTGCGGCAGCAAGTAGCTCAAGCAAGGTCGCCAAAATCATCAACTTCTGGTGCTTCAACCCCGGCTTCGGCATGGAACAGTTGCTCAACACCCAGGTGCGCAGCGTAATCCTCACCAGCGGCACACTGGCACCGCTCAAGCCGCTGATCGCCGAGCTGGCCATTCCTGTGGCCCAGCATCTGGAGAATCCGCATATCGTTGACCAATCGCAGGTCTACGTCAAGATCATCGGCACTGGACCCGATCGCCAGCAACTGATATCCAACTATACCAACCGGTGAGCATTATTTAATCAATCATATACTTCTTTAACCTTAATCTCTATTTCTTTGCAGTGATAATCCAAAGTACATCAGCTCCCTGGGCCAAACGATCCTAAATGTATCGCGGATAGTGCCCGACGGCCTGCTTGTCTTCTTCCCATCGTATCCCATGTTGAACAAGTGCGTGGACGCCTGGCAGGCGAGTGGATTGTGGGCGGACATATCGGGCAAGAAACCGATCTTCCTGGAACCGCGCAGCAAGGATCAGTTTACCAGTACAATGGAGGAGTTCTACCAGGCGATACGTGACTCCAAGGGCGCCGTTTTTATGGCCGTGTGTCGAGGCAAAGTCTCCGAGGGTCTGGATTTTGCCGATCGCAATGGTCGAGCGGTGATCATCACGGGACTGCCCTTTCCACCGCTCAAGGACCCCAAGGTGATACTGAAGCGTCGCTATCTGGAGGCGAATAGGACGCGGGAGAATCAGCTACTCAGTGGTCAAGAATGGTACAATCTGGATGCCACGAGGGCGGTGAATCAGGCCATCGGTCGTGTGATCCGGCATCGCAACGACTATGGTGCCATTCTGCTTTGCGACTCGCGGTTCAAGGACGCCTCCCAGGTGCAGCAGCTGTCCAAGTGGATTCGGGGTCACTTGGGTGATCGGCCGCAGTGCTCGCCCTTTGGCCCCATCGTCAGGGAGCTGCGCCAGTTCTTCAAGAATGCCGAGGCCAATGTGAGTCTACATGAGGAATTTATTTTATTTCACGATTCTAATGAAGGAAGTATCCTGAAACCCTCAGATGAAGCAGCCGGATGAGCGGGAATCGGAGCCGCCTTTGGAAACGGTTTGCAAGACCGAAGATGAGCCACTAGCTGCCATTCCTAAGATTAAAAGGGAGCCCGGCTCCAATGCCACCTTCAAAGCAGCCCATGAAACGGCTATGTATGTACCAGTTGAATTGAGATTACTAAATTTAATTAATCATTAATTATATATTATTTTCCTTTACAGCAAAGTGGAGATGGCCAATTCCATAAAGACGTGGACGCCCGCCGATTATGCCAGTGCCGCTGGACGAAAGCTGGGTGGTGCGGCGCCCAATGCCATGGACTTCATGAGCCGCCTGGACTCCAATGTCTCGGTATGCACCAAACTCCCTCGAATCTTTTATTGTTCTTGAACAAATATTTCCCCTTTCCAGAGTATCGACTTCAACTGCTGCATGGATAGCAAAAGTGGCTCCTCAGACTTGGTTAAGATTCATAAGCGGGAGCGAAGTTCACCAACGGCGCAGGAATCTTCCAGTCAGGTGACCAAAAAGCGGTACAAATTAGTGGAGAACATCAAGGTGGAGCCGAGCAGTTCGCAGGTTAAAGTGGCGCCTGAATCAAGGGCTGATTTCCTGCGGGAGGTGGGATATACTATATATTGGAGATTTTCGTTCCACTTCTAATTTTATATACCATATATTTCAGCTCCGCAGCTTGGTCAACCAGGATGAATTCCGCCGCTTCGGCAAAGCCCTGCTGGAATACAAAAATGGCAGCGATGAGAGCTTCCAGGCCCTGATGACGATACTTCTAGAAATCCTTTCCGCACCCAAAATGCGCTACATGCTAGTCGGAATGCGGAAATATCTAAAGAACGAGCACAAGAACGAGTTCGATCAGAGGCTGGCCAAACTGTAGTTTATTTGTGGTCATTTTTTAAAACAGTTGCGAAATTTACACATCCGTAGGATGTGCTTGTCTAAGTATTTTTGATATTGGCTGTATTTTTTGTTTAGTAATTAATGGGGACGATTATATTTTTACAATACCTAATGAAAATAAATAATGCTATGCATCGGGGTACATTGTATTTGTATTTTTTTTATTAAAGATATTTGTTATAAATACAATTTATATTTTTATAATAGACGAAAAAAGTTGTTATTTCTTTGGGAAAAAAATTAAGTAAATGAATATGATTTGGATATGTTTAAAAAATATATATTAAAATATATCCTCTTTGTTTATTTCGGATCAAGATAGATTTTATGAAAGGGTTTACGCTTATTGGAAATTAAAAACAGAACTAGAATTCCCTTATTGATAAACTGATGAGCTTTAATAAGCTTTCAATCAAATGCAATAATTATTACAGCGTGTTCTAAGAATCGTTGGGTTTTTACAAGTGTTTCAAGAGAGAACACAATAAATAATAAAAGCTAAAAGAGAGTTTGTCATAGCGCTATGACAAATGGATTCTTAAAGTATGACTGACTGAAGAGAAATGGGTCTATCATAGATATATCCTATAGCTTGCATATATTTTTAATATATATACATACATTCAATTAGGATTAATTTAAGCAAATGTCATATGACCATACGAATTTTAAATTATAAAACTTAAATTTTCTATTAAAACATATGTATTTATGTAATTTTATTATTATTTATATATAATTTGCTAGCTTTTTTATCAGCTACATATATATCCGTAAATCATTTTTTCCTTTTTATGTATTTAACAACTCCGTAGGGACATTTATTTTTGAGTTGGCAGTCCGCTTGGTAACAAATCTGCGAATTGCAGCCAGCGCAGTACGCATCCAATAAGTTCATTGCCAAACGGGCCGAGTCCCTGTATGCACAGCCACATCCCCATCGGGTGGCGCAGCCGAGTCCGAAAAATCAGGCCGAGTGCAGCGAGAATGCGGGTCCGAGTGGCTCCGACTTCGGACTTGGGGAGGCACTCGCGTGGCAACTATCGTCCAGGGCGCACGGCACACACGCAGAGCAGCCAGGAGGAGACAGCCATAGCTTCTGGGGGCCCACCATCCATACCCCCGATCCAAGTCCGGACCCACAGACGACCCGCTGATCCATCCATCCGCCTCATATAATTTCCGGCGCTTTGATTGGGGCACGCAGTAAGTTGATTGCATTTGCCACGCCAGAGCCTTTGACCATCCCCCGATTGCTGTTTGTTATTTGCAACAAGTAACACGAGTGGGTGGGTTGGCGTCGGCGCTGACGCAGGGGGTGGTGGGTGGTGGTTCGGCCCACGCAACGACCTTGGCCTGGTTTAGGCACTTGCCTTAATTGCATTCTGTCGTCATCGCAGCGCACATGGTGGAGGAGATTGGCTGCCAGAGACAGACGGGCATTGTGGTCGCCATGCCCAGCCAGGTGGCAACGAGCACCGGAACTCCAGCCCCATCCGCAGGCGGCATTCACCAGCAGCAGCAGCAGCAACACCAGCAACAGCAACACCAGCAGCAGCAACATCAGCAGCCACAGCAACATCAGCAGCAACACCATCAGCAGCAGCAACTCCACCAGCAGCAGCAACAGCAACACCATCAGCAGCAGCAACAGCAACACCATCAGCACCAGCAGCAGCAACACCAGCAGCACCAACAACTCACCAGCAACATGAGCCTGCTGACCGTGAAGGGCGGTCGCTACCTCTGGACCGATCGGGAGCTATTGATGCACCTCCAGAACTACACTCCATTGATCCTCCTCATCGATTTCGTGGAGAAGACACGCACCAAGCGATTCTACGAGAGCTCCGAGCGCTACGAGATCCTCATGCTGGTCTTCATCATGCGCAAGGGAGCGCCGTTCTGTGAGAATAAGCGCTTTCCGGCGGAATACTGGGTTAATCTGTCGGTGGGACCAATTGCCGAGGCTTTCGACCGACTGCAAGCGGCCATTGATATACCGGATCCCCAGCTACCGATCCACATGAGCGTCACGGATTTGACCAGCTGGAAGCAGATGTTTGATTTGGCCATGCTGGATATCAGGCGATTTGCGTACTACACCGATCCCTTGCAGCTGGCCGATGCGGGTGTCTTTAATCGGATCACCTTTGAGCAGCGATTCGGAATGCAGTGGCAGGAGTAGTTTTAATCGATACAGGTAACAGGATATATGTATGTCACGGAAAACAGGATATAAACACAGCCCCAGCACCATACACACATCCCCACATTTGGATGGATCGCGAGGAACTACTGGGAACTAACCTTAATTCATTTAACATGCCTGATTTATTTACACATATGTTTTATATTTAATAGCTATCGTGTCAAAGTACAACATTCTTTGGAGGAAATATTTATTACAGGCTTATTTTTATATCTTGCTTTAAATTTACACCTTTAAATAGTCCAGCAACTAACAGGTCATGCTAAGAATCAATCTGTTTTAAGATATTCGAGCCATAAATACGTTTTTCTTTTCGAAAATCAAAGATCATTCATTATATTATAAGTAATGCCAAGGAATTTAAACTAAACCTTTTCTGAAAGCATTTAATTAAAGATGGCATAAACTGCTCAAAATAATTCCCCAAAAAAATGAATTTTAAACCGAAACAACCGATCCATCCAATCCCACATAGACAGAGTTATTTGTTGCGTTACAAACCCTGCATAGCGGAATCTACTGTGCCTTCTCCACCACTCCTGGTCTTCCCTTTCCTCCACCACAGTTCCACTCGTATTCCTCGCAACTCCTTCAACTTCAACATCATCTATCCTCAGACTCCTCAAATGTATCTGTAATACAATCGCTGTACTGTCGACGTAGGACCCAAAATGCTTTAATGGAAATAAACGTTAGTTACTGTTCAATCGAGTTTTTATCTTTGTAAAATTGTGATACATCCTCAACGTGCATTACTTACTATAAAAATAGCTTTATGTACAGTTTAAACTACGGCTAAGTTCTTAATTAGACATCGACGAGATCTTCGGTGGTCCCATTTACTGGGATCGAATGATCGTGGCTCATGGCTGCCGTTTGGGAAGTCGGTCTCGGTCGAAGATGCCCAGCAGCTTTCCTCGGGTCATCTCCTTCGCCTCACGCAGGCCCAGCTGATAGATCTCATCATGCATCGACTTTATTTTATCGATCAGCTCTTCGGGACTGAGCAGGGATAGTTCTGGATGGGAAGGGAAAAAGTATTTAATGGAAACTCCTTGAATTTTATACAAAAATATTGGATGCTTTCAACGCGGACTTGTTTTTAAGTTATCATAACATCTATTATATGTTTTGGTAAGGTAACCAAAGGGTAAATTAGTCTTGTGAGCAAACTTCTCTATTATTCTTTAACAGTGGCATATGTATATATGTGAGTACAGACCTATTTTTAAGCAAAATCCTAGAGATAACTACCTTAAAACTGGGAAACCTTTTATCTTAAATATATATATTATATTTCATTCAATCCCGAACTAAAAGTACACAATTAACCAGTCGTATTCTACTAAATACATCCTAAATCACCTTAGGAATAATACATTTTATGATATTAACATATACATACAGAACCCAAACATTGGAGAACTGCACTAGGTATACCTGCCCCCATATAATGTTTACATGGACTTGACACATGGCTACTCACGATTGATCTTGGCCATGTCCTCGCTGGTCAGGTTGTTGGCGTAGTCCGTGGTGCGCGTATAGATGGGCGTATCGCTCATGGTGAGGAACTCGTCCATCCCGGGAACTGGAGCACCCAAAACAAAACAAAAAGGCGTTAAAAATGGCGCCAACTGACGAGGTGCACACGTTTTTTACACTCACATCGCTCCGGCCATTGGACAGGTGAGGCGCGCAGCGTCTCCATGGAGATGAGCTCGTCCTCCGGCGTGTCGGGCTTCTCCTTGCCCTCGGGAACCTCCTCTCCGGCGGCTAACGTGCTCCTACTGTCCGCCGGAGCATCGGCCACCTCCTCGCCCGCTTTCAAAACGGTTTCTGCAAGAAAACAGCTATTTATTTCACTTTTCAGGTGCGGTTGACTTTCGCCCACCTGTCGCAAACAATTCCACAGCTTGCTCTGCATTGCTCATCTTAAAAAATCTACAAAACCGCCGAAAAACGTAAAAAAAATAGAAAAATTTCAGAAATCCGTGGGCTAATCACTTGCCACCTGGTTGAATAAAAAATGCAGCGTTGCCACCCGATAGCTACGGCTATCGCAGATTATCGATTTATCGGGTAACAGTGCTGCAAAGCACTTGCAGTTATTAATCATTTCATATTTTTGGTAAACAAAGGGCTGTTGCTTTTGCTTTAGTCTTTATATATTTTTAAAATTTATAAATAAAATGCAAAACAAGCAGGAAATAAAAGTGTCTTGATTAAATTTAAATTCGGAGTGGAGAGCAGCAAAGCAACGGGACCCTCCCCGCCACCTCTATTGTGCTCTCTCTTCCACTCACGGTCGACTAACGGCGCATAGAGACAACTCTGCGCGAGGTCGTCAAGCTCTCTTTCGCTCTCGCGCCAAAATAGCACTTGGCACACTTCGTACAGTGCAGCCGAAAAGTATGTACCCGCCGAAAAGTATGTGCCCGCCAAAAAGTAAATGTGGCCCAGTTGTTCAAATTACAGATGGTATATTTCTTATTTATTTTAAAAATATCATATGAATCATAATTTATTTGTTAGCTTTTGTTTAAAACAATGTTTATATTTTCTTTCTTGCTTTGTTATTAGGTCTACTTTACAATTTATCAAACTACAAATTGCGTTTACAAGTAAATACCATTATTTGATGTGTAAAAATAATGACACAAAAATCTTTAAAAATGTATTTTTTATTTAAATGCTTTTTAGTATCATGCTTATGAGCTTAAAGATCAATGATAAAAGTTAAAATATGTGATTTCTAAAATAGGCTTGCTTTTATTCTGCAGTTTTTTTTGTAATTATGTGATTTATAAAATAAGCTTGTTTTTATTCTGATAAATTTATTAATTATTTTTATTCCGTAGTTGCTTTTGTAGTTATGTGATTTATGAAATAATCATTATTATTATGTAGTTTTTTTAGTTATGTGACTTATAAATTAAGCTTTTTAGTGCTGTAGTTTTGTATTGCCTATCTCAGAGATTAAAGCTTATATTGTGAAAGTTTTACAAACACCGTTATGGATTAAATTTGAAAGTCTGAAAATATAAAGTTTGTGGGGCGCAGACTTTTCCGCAGCACTGTGTGCCCGTGCGCGCTCGCACTTTCTTTCTGTTTTCAGTCGCTGCTCCGCTCTCACTCTGTCCACACGCCACACACACACCCGCACTCACCTGTTCCACTCCCCCGCCCCCCTCTTTCGACCTTACTGCGACCGCGACCGCTCCCGTTCCGTTTCGTCGTTTTTTTTTCTCGTTTCGATTCAGTTGCCGTTTTAACTCCGCGCGAGAAGCGGAAACTTTTGTTGGTCCGCTGTGGAAATCGAAAAAAAACCGAAAATTAAACGTTGCAGTGCTGCAACTCGGAACCCCATCGTATCGTTTGGCGCCAAATTTTGAATTGCATATCCGCTGGCGGATTGATTTGACCCAAAGTTTTCCTTCCCGCCCCCCGCGAATTTTCAACACCCCGCGCTGCGACTCCCATGGCAGCTAGCAAATTCCATTGCGGCAAGCAAACGATAGCCACACATTCACATTTCGATGCGACATGTGCGAAAATCCGAGCCTTTTACTTTGACCTGGACAACACGTTGATTCCCACGCGGACCGGCGATTCCAAGGCGATCAGAAAGGTAAGTTGAGTTTTAAGTGAGTCCAACTCGACCCGGAAAAGAGCCAACTTAAAACCCCCCTCCCCAGCCCCAACGTTGTAAACCATGCTTTTCCGGGGGGTGAAAGTGCGCAGCACAGCTAGAAAATTTTCCACTGCAGCCCGCCCGTTGTTACGTAGTCGAAAAACCCGGACGCTCAGCTGATAGCACGCGCCCGAAATTCGTTTGTTTATTTGCGTTTTCCTCCTTTACCCGCCCCATCCCAAATACCAAGTGCACTCTACAAGGCCTTAACTTAAATATAACCACGGGTATATGCACTCTAGAAGGCTGTCGGCATGATAAAAACAAAAATAAATCGAATTAACCCAAAAGTATCAGTGGAAGTTGGGGAACTTTGGTTCAAGGATTGATAACGGGCACTTTAAAGGATCTTAAAATATACGTATTATGATAGGAAATGATAAAAGCTTAAATATAACCAAAGGTTTATGCTCTATAGAAGGCTGTCGGCATGATAAAAACAAAAATAAATCAAATAAACCTGAAAGTATCAGTGGAAATTGAGGAACTTTGCTTCAAGGCACTTTAAAGGATCTTAAAATGGACATGTTATGATAGGAAATTATGACATATTAAATATATACACAAGTATATGCACTTTAAAAGCCTATAAAAACAAAAATAGATCGAATAAACTCAAAAGTATCACCGGGAATTGAAAAACTTTGGTTCAACGAATGATAGCAGGCACTTTAAAGGGTCATTTCATAGGGATATTATGATAGAAAATTATGATAACTTATATATAACCACGGGTATATTCACTTTAGAGGGCATTATAAAAACAAAAATAAATCGAACAAACCACTTGAAATTGAGGAGCTTTGGTTCAAGGAATGATAAAAGGCATTTTAAAGGACCTCATCATAGGCATATTATGATAGAAAATGATGATAACTCATATGTTACCAGAGGTTTATGCACTCTATAAGGTAATCAGTAATAAAAAAGCTACAAAAAAAACATGAGATTTACTTTTAAAATTTCGAAACTTTTTTGTTGGGTATTTTATAGATGCCTATCACATGCCATTTACGAGTTGCAACTGAAATATAACCAAAAGAAAAATAAATTCCCGAAGAATGGCACCCAAACAAGTGAAAGATTAATTGATGATAACTTAAATATAACAATGGGTATATGAACTGTAAGAGGTTATTGACATCCTAGCTATGATAACACACAATACGAGACCGAAAATCTTTACACATTGAATATTCAAGTGGAGCTAAAAATATACGTGTTTTTAGAGGTTTTTTTTTTCTTAGTTTTTAACTTTAATGTAAATATAGTAGATTAGATTTCAAAACTCGAAGAAGAAGTAAAATGAAATGCATACATAGTTAAAAGTACTTAAAAATTACGTGAAATTGGCGACTTTTTATATTATAATATAATAATAATATATATTTATATTTATTTATTTTTTTAATTTTGAATCGTATTTCTTTAGAATGTAGGGCAAAATCCAGTAAACAAAAGGCATGTCTTAGCTTTTGAAATCAAGAAAATATTGGTACGGCTGGCCCATAAATATCCTGTTATCTCCATTTCACGCGTAAACGAAGCTTACCTTTTAAAAAAGAAAGTTATTCGTTAAAATGTTGAGTATGTCACGTACATTTACTTATTATTCTCATGACTGATAATATAATAATCTTTTGGGCTGTCTTAGTTCAGGTAGGTAACTTCATTATCACATTTACGTTTAAAAGTGCTTTGCTAGAGACCCTAAATAAAGTCATGGTTATTAGACAGTTTATTTATTCAGTTGTTTTCAATTACTATCTGGAGGAACCGCACCCATTTATGTATATTAATATTTCCTAAATTCATTAACCGTATCAAGTGGTTTGAGGCAATAAGAAGTTTTTCACTTTTGCTGATCAAGCTTAACTTGTTATTTTTTCAATGACTTTTTTTCTTCTTGATTCTGATGGAAAAAGTTGAATTCAATTAAGGGTATTTCCCACAACTGTTGGGAAAAAAAGATAACCAACGGAAATTTCCGTATTATCTTTGCGCCCATAGCTGTAGACCCATTTATGGAGTATATAATATAGAAATGACATGTGTTCGGCGGCGGTTGCAGTTTGATGATCAAGGCACTGATAGGGCTATGCTATAATGATTACGGCATTACGTACGATTAATCAATTGGTTTTGATACGATCGGATGATCGGAATTAAGTTTTATTGAGATATTTATGGACGCAATAGTTGGGATTTACGTATTACTAATTGTTTGAATCGGTGTTGTACACAACAATATTTACATTTCTTTCATATAAATCAGTTACTTGATAAAAATAAATATACACATGTGTTCTTAACTTGTTGTCGTACAAAGAATTGAGAAAAATGCAGTCCTGGTACGGAAATATTGATATCCCTCGCCATTTATAATTAAAAGTTACGCCTTTAAATCTCAAAATGAAAAAGCTTCCCGCCAAATTTTTCTGTATATCCGCACCTGATACCATCATTATTGTTTAAAAATGTAGTAAACTTTTACCAAAGTTCATAGAAAAGACTGTTGAATTTTTTAGAGAATTAAAATTCATAACTTATCTCTTATCATAAATTATATTTATAGTCCTATCTCCAACGGGTAAAGTTTGGCGACATTTTCATATCTATAAAGCGTATAGATCAAGTTCATTGATATTGTTTAAATTTCACTTTAATTACATAAGAAGACGATTTTCAACTTATTCGAATTATAACGGACGTGTTTGCTTATCCAAAGTCTGACGCTTTGATGACATTAGCATAAGTAAAGTTATTATATTATATTATTTATTTTTGGCTCAAATTTGGAAACAAAAATGAAATCAATATTAAACATCAATATTTTTTTTATTTTATCCCAGCTTGCCGACGTTTTGGAGAGTCAGTACCAGTTCAGCAAAGATGACGCCGCTCAGTCCACCCAGAACTTCCTGAAGGCCTTCCGGCGTTGTCCGGACAACTCGCAGACATCGCTGGACTCGTGGCGCACGCACCTGTGGCGCGAATCCCTTCCGGCGCGTCACAAACACCTGGCGGAGCAGATCTATCCGCAGTGGCTGAAATTGCGTTATCGTTATCTGGCAGTTCCGGCGGATTATGTCCAACTATTGCTGCGGATGCGTCAGGCGGGCTATGCCCTGGCCCTCATCACCAACGGACCATCGAAAGCCCAGTGGGAAAAGGTGGCCAAGTTACATGTACGCGGCTACTTTGACTGCATCCTGGTCTCCTCGGATCTGCCGTGGGAGAAGCCGCATCCGGAGATCTTCAATGCCGCCTGCTATTTCCTCAAGGTCAAGGCGGAGGAGTGCGCCATGATTGGCGACAAACTGGAGACGGATATCATGGTGGGTTAAGAATGTTTTATTACCTGTACTCTACCCAACTAACTGAGCTTTCTTTTGCCTTTCAGGGTGGTCACTTGGCCCAACTGGGTCTCACCTTCTGGACGCCACTAAGCAATAGCAGTTCAGCGTCGCAATCGCTGGATGATGTGGAGTACAAGCCGCACGTGAAGCTGGCTAGCCTGCTGGAGATGTACAAGTACTTCCCGCGCCTCAATGCCGTCGCACCGCCGGACACGCCATCGACCTCCAGGCGACGTGGCAGCCACATGAGTCCCAGCGGCCAGAGCTTCAGTAGCGGGAGCAGCTCGAGCTCGAGTTGCGAGCCAGGCAGTGGTCATGGGTACCATCACCATCTTTACCAACAGCAGCTACAGCAGAGACCGCGACCTTATCGACGCGGCACTTCAATGCCCGCCATGGATTGCTCCAATAGCGAGGCGGAGAACAGCTGCGACAGCTTCCTCTAGACGGAGCATGGGAGGAAGGATCCAAGGGATCGAACGGATCAGAACGGATCGATCGGGAGATTGTTGAAAAAATGTACCTTCAGTTTACAAAACTATAGCTAAAGAGGATCGTAGAGAGGAAGTAATAATCACAGATGGACAAAGGACAGCCAGGAGAATTGGAAACGAATGCAGGAATACAAAGTTCAACTATTAGCGGGAGGAGCCCGGAAACACGGTGAATCTCGATATCTGCCATTAGACTAAAATTAAGGCTAGCTAAACAGCATCGGAGCATACAAACTACAGCATACAAGCAGAGTAACTAAGAAATCGAGGACAGGAAGCAAAGCAAACCAAATGTATTTTTCTAAGCGAATTTTCTGTCACATATTTTGTAAATTGATATAACACGCAACTAAAAGTACGTCAAGGTAAACGCAAAATATAAAAAAAAGTGAAAACGATAAAGTAAATCAGGCAAAAACCACAACACGAACCTTTTGAGACACTGGCGAACCAAAAAAAAAAAAGAAAAGAGAAGGAAAAATAACAAATCTGTAGTTATAGCATGGCGATGGATGTACGTGAATGTTAACTATTGTCTTAGTCGTAGCCTTTAGTCGGGTAACACTCTGTTGGCAAATTGTTATTTGCAACCACCACCTCCTCCCCCTTAACCCACGTTCCCACCCCCATGTCCCGCCCACAAGCCCCAGGTTATTCCGCACCCACAAGAAAAGCATCGTTGATGATATAGATGGTTTATATGCCACCACGCGCATGTTGAAGCACTGTTGATCATGGATATGGAAAATAAATGACACTGCAAAGCTAAGCCTAAATGAGTTTTCATTATTCTAACTAGCTAAGGCAAAAATTTTGGGGGGATTCCACTTTGAAATCGCATTGTAATAGGTGAATACATATATGTATTTAACTTTGAAATCGTCTTATAATGGGTCAAATCAGGTTTTCTAATTTAATCGGGAAGAAAAAACTTTAAATTTTATTTGAATGCAGAGATTTTAATAATAAACTTTTAGAGAAAGCCTCTTTTGAACTGGAAAAGTATGGGTTAAGAAATCTAGAAATATAGTTTTTGAATTATTGTGCACACCCATTATGCAGAAACTTGGAATGGACTTTACTACGAAAAATAGGGATTACTCCCTTTATGATCAGACCGTTAACAGACCGTTTATTACAATAGTTTCATAAAGGGAGCCGTTGTTTCCAAAAGTTCAAGGCCCTACCCCCTAAAAAACCTTTAAAGAACTTATTCTAACATAAGGATATTAAAAAAATGGTAGTACAAAATATACATATAGATAAAAAATATATCATGTCTAACTTGAAATAAAATTATACCTTGAAACTTTAATTTTGATCTATATGTAATCTTGCATCTCTTTCTAAAACATGCAGTACCAAAAGATCAGTCATATCGTCCATTTGATGAATTATTTTGATGATGAATTAAGTTAAAACACTTTCTTTTTTAATCATAGTAAAATAAGCTTGATTTGTTTTTTATTTATTTGGGGGATTTTGTTGTTTATAGACTACAAATACGCTATACGGTAAAATGGTATATCGCTTGCAGAGTCAGCAAATAAAAGTTATAACCAACACTGAATTTTTCGCAGTTTAATGCTAACGTCAACTGGCTGTATAATTGTTTGTTGTTTTTCTCCTCACATATACCATACATACATATACACACGGTTATACATATACATATATAATTATAATCAAAGTCACGTACACGTTAAAAAAAAATCGGTTACAAATTACACGTTTCAAAAAAAGAGTCGAAAACGAAACAGTTTCACGCGATACCGAGGCATATTGAAAATTCGGCTGGCTAGCTAGGCTTGCTCTTGGCTTTTCTTAAGTTCGATATTTTTACGCTTTTAGTTTCTTTTAAAAAAAAGAGCACTTTTCAGACTACAAAATACCCTAAGAACCCTTTACTGGAAATGGATTATACATAGATAATGGACAAAAAGAATAAGAAAACGTAACGTAACATAACATGGAGTAGTTGTTTTGTAAAGGTTGCTGTTATCGTAGTAGTTAATAGCAGTTGATGCTGTCGTCGTAGTATAGTAGTAGTAGTAGTTATCGTTTCTGTAAAGCATTGTACAACTTTTCCGCTTAAGTGTTAATCCGATGGTTCACCCATCCTACGTCCTACGCCCATCTCACTCCGCGATTGGCCGTGTTAGTTGCTCTGGCTTTCCCGATTAGTTGCGTGTCGCATTGAAGATCTCCTCGATCTTTTTCCTGCGCTTCGTGAGCAGCGGATTGTTCGACTTGTCCAGCGCCTTGATTTGCATCTGAAAAATAGGTAATGATACGGATTAGTATAACAATACTGGGAGAAACTGAAATCAGACATAATTAACTATGTTAATTCATACAATTGTTCTTTTGAATTGGTTGGAATAAAGCTTTAGTATTAGGTACAAATCAAGGTATTCTAGGCACATTCACCTCCTAGTTCCTTGTTAGTTCTTATAATTAGTGACTTTCCAAATCACGATTAAAACAAAAGAGAGCAAAGAACAGTATACTTGCTAATTGCCTAAGTATATACAAATTGAAATCTATTTTCCCATTGTATAAACAAATGAACAGCAAGGCGTACACGCTTAATATGTTTTATATAATGAATCAGCTGGTTAAGAGAACAGGAAGATGCCACCCAGGAGCGAGACCACCCACCTGATCGTAGTCCACGCGCATGGTTGCCAGCGAGCGTGTCATCTCCTCCTGCACCTCCGGCCAGGTTTCTTCGCCCTCCTTGAGCATCCGACCCGTGCAAAGTGGCGTCTGTGGAACGGCATTGAACTGGGCGATCCACTTGTTGCGGATGACGTCCTGGATACGCAAACGCTTGCTGGGATCCACGTTCAACATGCCCTTGATCAGATCCTTGGCCGCTGGGCTCACATTCGTCCATTCCGGATCGGGAAAATCGTACTGGCCGGTGCGGATGCGTTTCTTCATGCCGGGCGAAATGGCCATACCGTTGTTGCTGTAGAACGGCGGGAATCCGCACATAATGATGTACATCACCACGCCCAGCGACCAGATGTCACAGCTCTTGTCGTACTTCTCAGGACCCAAAACTTCAGGAGCTGGAAAAAAAAATTTATTGTTAAAATAGGAATATTCAGGAAGTAACAAAAGAGTATTTCTAAGGACTTAATATTATTTTTTATAATCTTCTCATATTTTATCGATTGAATACTAAACAAACGTATAAGCAAACGTATCCTCCATCAGATATTTTTTTTATTTCTATCGAAATAAGTCGGTCGCACTTTGCAACTTACAAACAATTCTTTCGCAATGAGATTGGGAACAAGGCTGAATAAAATTAAAGAGACTATAAAGAAAGTTCGCACAATAAATTATAAAACGAGGGTGCAATAGAACGACTCTATGAAGAATTAAAAACAACTAGTAGTTAACTTAGAATCATAGAGTATACCTATTTTAGCTTTTACTATCAGCACTGAGCTATACAAATATAAATCAAATTAAGGCCCTGCAATTTCCGGCCTCAAAAATGACACAGCACAGTTCTAAATAGGTGAACAGTGGATTTTAACCATTTAAAAGCAATTTTTCGTGACTAATGCCGTAATTGACATGCTGTAAAGCTAGTAACTGATATGAAATCCCTGCCAGAAGCACTCACCCACGTAATAGGGGGTGTAGCAGGGCGTCTGCAGCGTGTCATTGGAGAATGTCTCCTTGGCGAAGCCAAAGTCCGTCAGCTTGAGGATCGCATTCGGCTGTGAGGTGGTGTACAGCAAGTTCTCCGGCTTAAGGTCGCGGTGTGCGATATCGCGACTGTGCAGATAGTCTATCGCCGCGCAGATCTCGTGCATTATTTGGGCCGCTTCGCGCTCCGTGAAAGCACCATCGGCCTTGTCCTGAATCCTCTGGAAGAGCTCACCGCCCTCCATGCACTCCATGACCACCAGGAGGCACTTCCTGCCGCTATAGGTGTTCTCGTACACATCGATGATGTTCACAATGTGCCTGCATCCGCTGACCCGCCAATGGAGATCCACCTCGCGGCGCGCCTTCTCATTATCCAGCAGCACCTTGAGGGCATAGTTCTGTTTGGTGCGGCGGTGGGTGCACTGCACCACCTTTCCGTTGATCCCGAGACCCAGTACCGTGTCCGAGATCTCGTAGTCGTCCACCAGGGGGGTGGTCTTCGGTTGCCGTTGGTTCTGCAGCGAAAGCATTCTGGAATCGGCTGGTCTTTATCTAACTGCAAAAGAGAGATGATCAGTAAAATACGATTAATGGGGTCTTAATTGTTGGTCTACTTGAAAACATACTTCAGTTGATAAATGTAATGAATTCTTTAATATATATTTGAAATTTATTTAAAATTGGTATTTAACCAGTAAGCTAATAGTTTCCAATTTGTTTTTAGTTTGTATTTACATTTTTGAATTTGTTGATAATTGAATATCAATTAAAAAACACTAACGATTCAGAACTATTCTAAACTGATTTTACTTGTATAATCACAATTTGCACAATAATTACGATGCCTTAAAAATATTTTTATTTTGTATTTAATTGTTATTTAACTAGTAAGCTAATCGTTTCCAATTTGTTTTCATTTAATAAAAGCTTGATAAACTCTGAATTTAGTTTGACAGTAATTATAGGCCTGATTAAGTACTAAATAATCTATTTCTGATTCAAATATTAAACTCTAGCAAACCGTCATAGTCAAACAGCAACTTATATTTGCATATATCATAGTTGCAATCCCCTTTCCACATATTAATGTGCAATAGAAAACATTTTTGGTTAACATTTATAGCCAACTTATTTGTTTAACGATTTTTTGTTCATTGAAGCTCTCAAAAAGTAGCTGCTACGAAGCAGTACATTTTTTATTATTATCTTTCTAAAAAGTCTAATATAATGCTGGCTATAAATGTAAAGTTCAGTTAAGCAGGTATAAGGCAATAGAGCTTTTTAATTACTGGCAATTTAGTTTGCCGATCGAATTGTTAAGGGATTTCCGTTCTATTCCCTTTTACTTTAGTTTTTTTTAACCCATTACATCAGTGTTTTGAGACCTCATTTTAAATAAAATAACCAATTCGCCATACAAAAATGGTTTGGTACTTAGGAGATGCTTAAAAAATTTTAAATTAAGTTAAAAATATTTATCTGCGATTTATTTTAAAACTTTGGAAATATATCTGTGACAAATTCCAACTTTCCATATTCAAAGATTTTTATAGATTATTTCCCATGGATTCGTGAGGTAGATATGATAAGGAAAATTCTAAATTCATGATAAGGATACTTTCTAACGTTGTTTAAAGATCAAACTTATATCAACCGTTGATATGTATTACTATTTCCTAATAAGATGGGTATACTATTTTTTAAAGTGTAGGCAACGAGAATAAGAAGTTGCACTTTTTGTTCTCCAGGTTTTATGTAGAATATATATACTTAGAATATGCAGATCCGAAAAACCTCGAAGAGCTCCGATCTCGACGATTCAAATTGCATGCAAATGGACTTACAGAACAGCAAAAACAAGAAATATCAAAAAAATCAGCGGTGGTGTGGGCTTATAAATCCCACACTCGCTGCATATTTTCATGTTTTTTTCGTTTTTCCGGGGAAAAAACGTTACACAATGTTTTTTCTTTCGGTTTTACGGGGAAAACAGGAAAACGGTGGTAATTGCATATGTTGAACGCGATATCGGTAATCGCTAATATCGATAGGCGGGTGTATACAGACTGCGTCTGTGTGCGGGCGCTGCTGATGAAATAAATGCTTCATTTTGTTTTTGTTTATTTCGGGGCACATTACGCATTGCCGAAATAAAAGAACTATTTTTTTCGCCTCACGTAAAATTGGTTAATTAACGCGTATTTTACTGCCCACACAGACACGCTCACGAAAACCGCGAAGCCCGCACACACAAACACACACACTCACACGAATGCAAACAATGCGTCATGTTTTCCCACTGTTTAACTAGCATTTCCTAGTTTTCTGGTTTTCACTGTACACGGCCGTACGTTTTTTATCTTGTTATCGCTTTTCTGTCGCCTTCAGGTGGCCCAGATTTTTCCTGGCCACGCGCAACGATTTATCCGCTTTTCCTTTCGGATATAACTCAAGATATATCTCCCGCATTATCACCTGCTGTTCAGCTGATCGTATTTACCTTTCGGATATTTATATTAGCGTGCTATGCAACGGAACGAAAAAAAAGAACAACAACACAACCAGGAATTTATAGTTATAGCTATATAGCTTTATTTGTAAATTAGAGCTGGGTCGACTCGCGATAACTCACTGACGATTGCTTGATATATCGAATATTATCTAGATCTCTGGGTGTCTGGCAAAAGGCTATCGATGTGTTAGTTTCAAATTTAATCGATAGCTGTTCACGGATAATATAATTTCTTCACATTTAATATTTTGTAATATTATATATCTTTATACTTGTAACAAAAGACGGTTTCCTTTGAATTTAATCTTTCTAAAAATTCTTAGCAATTTGGTTTTGCAGGAGAAGATTAAAATGCAAAGGTATGCACCTTAAGTTTAATAAACTATCGAATAGTCAATATACAAACACGAAGAAAAGCTCAACGTTTCCTTATTGGCCATTGAAATATATTTAAAAAAAAAACAAATTTGAAAATTAAAACCAAAAATACGACACAAAAACCGACAAAATGTCTTAAAATTCTGAAATATATTAATGCAATTTATATTTAATTTTTGCATCTTTGTATGACTATATTTTTTCTCCTCCGTAAAATAACATACTTTTGGTAGTATATTCAAAAAGTGCCACCGAAATCTGGCTAACAGTACCCAAGTATTTTTAGGAACAAGTGTTTTAAAAAAGTTAATAATCCACACTGTTTTATCGGTTGCGATTGAAATTGGATTTAATACGGCCAGACTAGAATTTAACTCATTAAAACGTTGTGACTCTGAATTAATTTTTCGGCTGTTTAGTGAGGTTCCAATTAAAAACTACTGGAAAATATTAGAATATTGGGTTTCCCCTTCTAGAAACAATCGAATACCTTCTCAAGAAACAGCGACTTATCGAACCACCTGACCATCGCTGTTTGGCCATCTCTAAAAAAAAAGTGGTGCAAAAAGTTGGTTTAAATGTTGTTGCCACGGCCAAACTGACGATGCGCCGCGTCCGCTGAGCCTCGTGTCCGCACCCGTGAGATCCGTGACCCCCAGATCCGTGCTCTGGTCACCACCGGAGAACGCGGAAAACCCATATAGACCCCAACATCCGACTGTTTTCGGTTCGTTTCAATTGGTTTGTATTGGCAGAGCAGAGCAGAGCAAACAAACAAACAAACAGACAGGCGCATCGAAAGATACCAACAGGAAAATCGGATAAGCACAAGGTGCCAAAGTATATATCCTCTGGCCCGATTTGGATACGGATCGGCGCGCCATGTCGCAGGTGCTCAGCCCCCGCAAACAGGGCGTGGCGGAGGCGGAGGGGCTGGACTACGCGAACGGCGGCTCGATCATTGAGTTCCTGGCCAAGGAGCAGGACTGCGGCGGCGGAATACTGACCGATCCGGATCCAGAGTCCATTTTCCAGGAGGTGAGCCGCCTGTCCGACAGCACGGACATGCGATCCGTGGACGAACTGCTGCAGGAAGCCGAGCGCCTCATCCAACAGCAGCTGCGTCTGGGCGGGATTGCCCCGGAAATGGAATGTACCGAGTCTGCTGGACCGCCCAAACCCCTCGCCGAAGAGGCAGCTGCCCCCGGGGGTGATGGCTCCTCCTCGTCCCCGCAATCCTCGCCGCACAGCAGCATCCGTCTGAACACACGCTACACCCATCGCATCGAGCATTTGTCCCTAGCTCCCTTGCCGCCAAAAACCACTGGAATCAATGGCAAAGTCCGACCCAGATCCGGTTCCAAATCATCGGCCTCGCCCACATCCGTGCAGACGCCATTGGATAGCAATAATGGTTGTGGCTTCGCCGCCTTTGTGGACAACCTGCCCTCAGAGTCGGTCATTTCTGAGGAGTCCACGCCCAAGGACATGGATATGGAGATGCATACGGCGGCCATGGCGCAGCTGCAGCTCCAGCTCCAGGATAACACCGATGACGACGAGGACACGGTGAGTTCTAGCTTTTTTAGGTCTATTTCCCATATATTCCTATTGGCTTGCATTTCATTAAGTGTTTTTTATAAACATTCTTGGGAAAATCCGTTGTCTATGGTATACATACGTGATATTTTTATAAGTTAGTATTAATCTATTGGTTAATTTATAAAACATTCTCTTAGAGATTAAGTTCTCTAGTGTCACAATAAAAGGCTTTGACCAGAAATGGATTCTTCTTGTTAGAATACATCTATTCTATTCTGATTTAAATCTACTGATTGGAATTATTTATTGGGAAGAGTTCTCTGAACAAAGATTTTGATGAAGAACCAATCGGTTTTTCTATTAAGATTTGGGGAACATGTTATCTACACCCTTATCCGGGGACTTCCTTCTAGAACTTACCATTGAATGTCCATTATAGTACCACCAAAATAAGTTCTCCAAGTGATCAATCTAATCCACTGTGATTTAAACATTCTGAATGAAAATTTTTATCAGGGAGATCTGCTATTCAAATGAGTTCTCTGAACAAAGATTTTGATGAAGATGCTTTGTTAGGATTTGGGGAACATGTTAGCTCTATCTTTATCCCATTATGCCCACTTATGTTCATTATAGTACCACCAAAATAAGTTCCTCAAGCGATCTGTAGTAATAAATAGCGCAGATTTGTTTATTTCAAGCCGTACAGGATTCAAAGGATACAGCAGCCCACCCAAAACACACACGCTCATTCTCAGTCACCAAAACAAGCACACAAACAAACATAAATAATCCTTCAGACACACAGGCACGCACAGTTCACAAACACACAAGGTGGGGGGTGAAAGAGAAACCGACAGAGATTACAAATTACACCGAGATGTGGGGAAGATTAGGCGGCACTCAACCGGACGAACTGGGACCAATTGCCTGGGCCACCGTCTCCGCCACTGTCCAGCCCTCGAGCGCAGTATCCTTGATGAAGCGCGGCGGCAGGACGAATCCGTAGGTTCCACGATCTCGCAGCTCAATGGTATACACATACTTGACGCCCAGAGCGGCACGGCTCCAGTCGTCGGAGCCACCGCCTGCGATGCCCAGCACCTCGTGGGTAACCGCCGCCCTGTATGCCGTGCCCGTTTTCTGGACAATCCGCTCGGCAGCCAAGCTGGCCACACGCTGCAGCACACTCGAATCCTTGACCTTGACCGCCTTGTACGCCCACGGATAGACAATCATCTGTCCGTAACTGTGGAACGTCAGGTACGACTCCAGATTGTACTTCCTCTTGGCCAGGAACTCGGTCACCGCACGCGTTTCCCGCTCCGAAGCTGGCGAGGATCCGCGGTAGGTGTCACTGCAGGGATTCGTCGAGGAACCATAGCCATTCCAGCCGATGTCGAAGTTCCGGTTGAGATCGACACCGTTGCACTGGGCACGTCGCGATGCAGAGCGATTCTTGCGCCACAGGCGATTCGTCGTGCGACTGTACTCGTAGCCATCGGGATTCATCACCGGCATTATGTACCAGGTCAAGCCGCGAATGTGCGCCGGCTGGTTCTCCCAGTTGGACATCAGTTGGTACAGGATGAAGGTCACCGTGGCGGGACTAATCCATTCGCGGGCATGGATGCCGCCGTCGATCCAGACCTTCTTGTTCTCGCGGGGATTCTCCGAGATTCTGTGGGGATACAAATTATATTTTAGTTTTATTGTTTAGCGGGAAATTGAATAGGTTTTCTGGATGGATAAGGGATATAAATTTAAAAACCCCTAGTTTTGCAGCTTTCTCTCAACGATGCGTTCATTTTTAGAATTCCTTAGTGCCTAAAAGTAGGCGTTACATTTTTACATTCCCTGTAAATTGTATAATATGATTGCATACGTCTGGGCCCTTGGTTCTATAGGATTAGAAGTTAATATATCAATGAATATTATGCCCTCTCAACTTATTGATCGTTAAAAATATTGGTTGTTAAAACATATATTTTTTCAGTTATTGTTATATAGTCTCAAGGTTTCATTCCATTCAATTAATTCCAAACTGTAGGTGTGAACAAAAGCAAAATCATTTGTTTCACAGTGGTGAGATTACGTAATATTTGGACAGCCCCTAATTATAACAAATGCATTGCCATATATTATGAGCTATATTTCTAGGTATTGGCACGAAAAATATAACTTAGGTAACCCCTTGAAACAAATAAGTCAACTTAAATACTTTTAAGAATGCAATAAACTACCGGTTGTTTTAAGATCCAAACCGGAGAATAATAATTTGAAATGCCAGAAAATGTTTTTTGGCTAAAAAAACATTTGCACCTACCTGAGCACTTTCAGATCTCGTCCCTCGGCCGTTTGTCCAATGGTGTACAATCGCACAATGTTGGGGAACTTGGTGCGGATCTCCCGCATAAAGCTATAGATGGTCTCCAGATCATGGTAGTCCTTCCAGTGCATGCTGCTTCTGGCTGCCTTTTCTGTGGGGTTTGACAAACATATTCAATAAGTATAAACTTAAGTATCCCTTAGAGTTTAACTCCACTTACTTGTTCTTTTGCCGTGAGCGAATGAACTGCCCTGGATGCCGTCGAGCAGCTCCTCATCGATCATCGATTGAATATTCTCGGACAGAATCTGGGGATCCAGGCGGTGGGCGGACAGAAAGCTGCGCGCCGCCTTCAGTTGATCCCTGGCAATGGAGATGTCCAGAAACTTGGAGTTCTCCTTCCAGATATTGCCGCCAAACTTTTGCTCCAGCATCTGACCCACGGGCACCCGGCGTTGCATCGCCTCCGAGATGTTGTAGATGCGCCACAGTTGCGCCTCATCGTATCGCTGGGGAATCTCGTTGACATCCAGCTGGGTGAGATTGGAGGGCATCAGCTCGCTGGCTGAACTGGCTGCCAAAGCCGCCATAAGGAGCAGCATCAGCAGATGAGTTTGTTGCGTCATCTTTGTGTCGTTGTCTCTATCAGCAGGTTGACCTGGAAAAGCAATTCCCTTATCAGTAATCAGTAATCAGTGAGATGTTATCACTCAAAGCAGTTTCAATAACTGGGTTGCGATCAGTGCTCAAGGAAAAACTGGCCTTGGAAAGCCCCAGACTTTGGCCAAATATACAAATCGAAAGCTTTAAACAATTGTCACGATTTTCATATTGTTATTTATGGACTCTATTAAGCTACTAGTTGCTACCAACCAGTGGTTATGACCATTGTTAAACTCTAAAGGTTAAAATAGTACACGCTTGTTTAGTTTGCAATAAAATCACGCTATTTATGACCGAAGTGCTTGCTTTTTTAGAGTCATCTGTAGTTGGAATATAAACAAGCCTTGAATACATCGTTTTTTTTGTTTATCATCTAAACATTTCGCGAGCTAATTTGCAATTGGAAAACCCTGCCAAAGTACAATATCAGACTTTAGTTGCACTATGGTTTTGAAATATAACCTTGTTTAACAGCAATTACAATGGAACCAATCGAACATCCAAC
Source organism: Drosophila suzukii (assembly GCF_043229965.1). NCBI lineage: Eukaryota > Metazoa > Arthropoda > Insecta > Diptera > Drosophilidae > Drosophila > Drosophila suzukii. The sequence continues at coordinate 18,236,815 of NC_092084.1, forward strand.
CCAGCCGTTCAGGTTGCGAGAACTGAATGCAAAATGAAACTAAAAGCAAACTCCAACTGGTATCAGGGAAAATAATTGTTACAGAAAAAGTTCGTCTAATTATCCGTCACAAAAAAAAAGCAAACAAAAAAATACAACAAATGTTTCCGTTTCATTGTTAATGGTTAGGGTTATCTAGATGTGTGAGTTACTCGTAACCCTGTTTTTTTGTGTCTGTCATTGCCAATAAGTAATTAAACATACCAGATAACGCTAATAGTTTTGCGAACTTTTTAATGATAGCACGCATGAGTTGTAGAATCCTAACATTTATTCTAGTTATAAAACTTAGAAATGGAAAATAACCTAGTTTGAGGTTAAAAATAGTTTCTTATGATGATCAATACACACTTTACAACATTTTTAAAATTGAAACAAATATTTTTCAGGTATCGCCTGAGAACAAGGTTATAAAATATCTCATATCTCAAATGATATTTTTTTTGGGTTTATTAAAACTTGCATTCCCGACAGACGATCAATTTTGATTTTCAGTATACAAACGAATTTGCATTGTTTTACGGATTCCAGTGGCGATCGATCGATCGTTTTGATCGTTCGATCCGTGAGTTCCCTGAATTCTCCAAGTTCCGGGGGCGTGTGTCTCATTGTGGATTTTATTGACTCAGTCAAAGTTTCGTGTTTCTGTATGTTTCCTCTGCTTTGTATGCACAATGATAGATGGGGTAGACTACTACGTCTTAGTTACTGGACCCTAAGATCTAGTTTTTGGGCAAAGAAACTTTTCCTGGTCTTCTTACCGATTTCGAAACGCCGTTTTTAACGCTTCTGTGCTAATTTCCCTGGCCCGTTTTTTTTTTTAGGTTTTGTTTTCATTTTTGTTTTTTTTATGGATGCGTATTTGTATTTTCGTGTTTATTTTCTTTTTATTGCCAGGCAGAAAGTGGCACTTGAACGATGGAGAGGGTCGTCTCCGTTTCTCCGAGTCTCGTAGTCTCCGAACTCCGAGAACTGGTTCTCAGATCTCGGGAGTCGAATGTGGAGTACAAACACAGTTTCGGATTGGGTTTCAATTCGCTGCTGTTCACCTCGACCTTCGTGCCCCCCGTTCTCCTTCCATTATCTGAGTCGTTTATACCTGCATTTCATTCCGAAACGTAAACAATTTAAGAACACATTGTAGATCTAACTATGAAGTTGCGAGACTAACATCTTGATGTTGAATTAACTTACACTTTGAACCTTCGCGTCTTCGGATGAAATCAAAATTAAGAGACTAAAGATCTTAAGTTAACACAAACTAACTAGTGTATTACACACTTCTGTAAATCGTGTTTTATATATTATTAACGTTCAAAATATATTCCATGCATTCTAGTTAAAAGCTATTTTCATCGATAAAACTGAATCCTAAGCGATAAAAATATTCTTGGAGGGTTAAAGATGTTGTAATTTTTTTTTGAAATTAACCGTAGTGTGTTCCACTTAAAAAGATCTTATTTTATCACTTTTCGCACAATCAAAAATATGGACAAAAGACGTTAAAAATTTAAACTTGTTCCGTTTAGGGGCCAAAAAATTAAAGTCAAAACCTGTTGAAAAATGAAGTCGCTGCATTTTGCACTTCCTCATTCGCTGTAACAGCTTTAAATACTTTTATTCGTGTGTAATCTGGCCTCCTTTTGATATATGGTGTCTTTCCTTACAGTATTTTTAGTGCAACCCTCATTCTTCTGATACATGTAAATCCTTTCCTCTTTTTTTGTATGGATCTGATCTCTTTTCAGTTAAGTTCATCTACAAATCTTTCTTAATTCTTCGAAAATGTGTTTCCATTTTCTGTACAACAGACTTTTCCGAAATCTTGAAATCTTATCAGCATTTACTCCAAATGGTTTTCGTTTTTCTTACACGGCAAATTCTTCTGGTAGCTCTATAATTTATGTCTTATTAAAACGCATTATTCATCAATTATCCCTCTTCTTCTTTCATAAATCTTTTTGTAGAATCTCGACTCTTATTCTCTTTCAATCTTCACCCTCATTTATAAGGCATTCTCCCTTATTTATGCACAGTCATCCCTTTTGTCTTCTGCTGTCTTCTTTCACTTTTATTTAAGGTCTCCACCCTTGATTTTTTTTAATTCTTCTTTATTTTAAGAAGAACCACCCCTCTTTCTTTTGCCTGCAGTCTTTCTCCTCCTTTTTCTTCTTAACTCCCTTCTTCAGTAACCTTCGCGCTTTCTTTGATAAACTCCCCACTTTCTTTCGAATTCTTCTCCCCGCTCTTCTTCAGTCTTCTCTTGAGTTCTTGCCATTCTTTTTTCGTTTTTTGTCGAATTAAGTTTTTAAGTTTATTATTTTTTGCGCTTTTCACTTTTTTTTGTATTTTGGTGTCTTTTTCACTTACCGTTTTTTTTTGTTCGGGATGCTGCAGCGCTCTTCCAGTTCTTCTTCTTCCAGTTGCCGGCTCTTCGAGAGAGAGTGCAATTTGCTTATTTGTGGGTGTGTGTTTGTGTGTGGGAGAGAGTGTATCGCGGCCTGAGCTTCAAACTTCGACTAAATGCTGCTTGTATGCGCTTCAATTTTATATTGCCGCTCTGTCGGCGCAAGGGAGCCGTTATCCAAAAAAAAATATATATAAAAAATTAAAAAAAAAAAACGAAAAAAAAACACAATAAACGAAACCGAGAATTACAAAACAAAAACAACAACAACAAAAGGGGGAACCCAAGAGTGTTGTAAATTTTCGCGCTGACCGACGACCGATCTTTAAAGCGATCGTCGCGTAAATGGAAATTGGAAATGGAAACGGCAGCGACGCCGGCAGCGAGGCAGCAGCGCAGCCGCAGAGGTGTCGGCGGCGAGAGAAGAGGAAGAGTGGCTATAGAGAGAGAGAGGGAGAGGAGCTGCTCCCCCCCGAATGCTCCACGCACTCGCACTGTCTCTTTCTGGCTGCCTGCATCCCACTCAGGTGAGAGGGGGCGAGAGGGCAAGGGAAAGAGAGAGAGAGAGAGAGAGAGGTAGAATGCAAGGCCCACGCCCACGCAAGCAGCTGTCTCCCTTGCACCCGCGACATTGACACTTTGACTCACTCACACACATCGAGTTGCACTCAAATGCATTTAACGGTTTTCCATAGGGGGAGCTGTCCACTTGCTATAAACCATCCAAAACAAACAAAGTGATTAAAGCATGATGAGTCACGGGTTCAGTCACGGAATTCTTTTTTTCTTACCAGGTATTTCCGACAATAAGAAATGTGAATACCCCAAACAGTACCCTTTCCGTCTTTGTAAACATATTATGTATGTCATGAAAGATATTTAAGCAAGTGGTCAGCCCCTGTTGGCCTTAACTAACCCACAAGGGCTGACCACTTGCTAATATAGGCTAAAAACAAAAAGTAATCAAAGCCTCATAAGTCAGGAATACATTCTGGAAATTTTTTTTCTTATCAGGAATTTTCAGAGATAAGGAATGTAAATGCTGTAAACAGATCATTTGGCACTTTGGAAAAAAATTTTATTTTATCAGAAACTGGTTTTTAATTCTAACGAGGGCGCTTTTGTCAATATATTAATACTGCGTTGTTAATATATCAGCAAAACAAATCAGATAATAAAAACATCATCAGTCATGGGCTTAACCTCGGAATTCGTTTTTCTTATGCGGAATTTCCAGACCAGAGTTAAGTTCCTTATTAGGAAAATGATATTCTAGGAATTTCATTTCTGTTATCAGCAATTTTCAAAAAAAATAAATATTTGTCGTCCCACAATCGTTATTATGAACTGGTTTGAAGACCCAGGGGTGGCTGCCCACTTGCTAGTTTGTTTCTTATTTATGCCCAAGTGGTCTTAGCCATGACCATGAGTCACGGGTTAAAACACAATTCTTTCTTGCAATGAGGGATTTCCAGTGATGAGAAATTCATATTTCCTATTGATTTATTGATTTCTGTTTAATAGATTGCCTTTATTTTTCAAATAATCAATTACTCCATTAGCTTTGTAAATTACAATCTGACAAAACAAGTAATGAAATGGTTCTTTGGTCACAATTCTTTAAAGACTAATTTTTAAATTGCCAAGATTAAAAAAGTTTGTAATTTAGTAATAAATGTTATTAAATACACTTCATACATTTTTTAAAGTGCTTGATTGTATTGACTTATTGCAAATGGTTATCGGTGGAAATTCCCAGCGCATAAAAATGTAACAAAGGTGCAAAGCTGTCAATCCCGACATTCGAACTTATCTCATCTTTAATCATCACCAATCATCAATTATAATTGCTTATGATGAAACATGAATCAAATGTAACGGAAATGCCAGTAAAAAATACAAAATTTGCAACGCTTTGGCAAGTGTAAGATATCCGCATGTATATAGATACATTTTCATCTGTTTTTAACAGCAGCTGATTTCCGAACACAAGTGCGATAGTAAATTGTATTTTCAATTGTATCACAAACTCAAAATCACCGCATGTGTGTGTTTGTTTAATGGATTGAGTGTGATTGTGTGACGGGGCGATTTTGACCCACTTGGCGAGTTTTACTTTCTTTCGCCTTTGATCACCTGTCCCGCCCCCCTCCGCCCACACTTTGTTTTGCCGCCAGGCATTATTTATTTTTTATTTGTTTCTGACTTTTTTCCGGTGTTTTGTATTTTTTGTGGTACCCAGATTTTCACTTTTAACCCTTTTTCGAGAGTTTGGCCCCACAATGGAAGATTTTTTCAGGGCACCTTTTTTTTGTCTGCTGCTGGTTCATTGATCAGTTAATGCTGGATACACAAAAAAAAAGAATTGTTGCATTTTAGTGTCAAAATTAAAGAATTTTTAAAAAGTTAAAAAAAATAAGTTTGAATGGAATGCTTTATTTTGTAATAATTTAATATTGTTTTTAAAGTGTTGTAAAACAATAGCTTTTAATAATATTTTTTATGAAAAAAAAATATATTTATGTCTTTAAAATATATTTAAGTTTTAATAAATCTTTGATAATTTCCATCTTTATCCATGGAAAAAATAAAACTTGTTTATTTTTTATAATAGTAGTTCTAAAAGTATAATATTCTTTCTGTGTAAAACTTTTGTATTCGTCGTTCTCTTTCTTAATGTTTTCTGTGGTTAAGGGGTTTTTGTTTATTTATCCATACACCTCATTTTAAAATAACTTTTTTGTTTTTGGTTTATTTTCATTATCGCTTAAATCACTTTCTTCGGTAGCTGGAAGCTTTGACTTTGACTTTGGCGGCAGGCGGCGATGGCCGCGGGCCTTTCGCTTAATTTCTATATGCATGCACAAAATAAATCCAATCAAATATGCAACAACAAGATATAATACAAAAAAAATAAATAAATAAAGCGGCAAGAGCTGAAAAACAAAAAATCGTAAGCGTTGTGGTTCGAGCTTACTGGTTTTTGAAACGCGATTGAAAGTGAAAGTTGGCGCTCGCTCTCCTGCTCTCTTTAGCTCTCTATGGCCGCCCCTCTTTCTCTCAGCTTTCTATTTGGCCAGCTGAGCATTCTACTTGGCTATATTCGTCTTTTGGCCAGGTTTACATAAGATCGTTAATGGGTAATGCCATTTACGATATGCGCTATTGCGAAATCTTGATTCGAAATTGGCGGCGAATCAAACACGTGGCCCACAAATAACGGTTAACGGTTCTCTCCCCTAACTTCCCAACACCCCTCCGAAGAAGGGCCCGAAGAGAGTGCAGAAGAAGAAGAGTGGCCCACACTCTCCGAAGAATTCGGTTTTAGGCCAACTTTACGAAACTGTTCTACGCGGGAGCTTTGCCGGTCCACCTTAGCCTAAAAGTATGCAGTTTAAATTTGCAAAAAATTTATTTCTGATATTTATGAAATGGGCTATTGTAGTTTATTACTTTCATAATCTTTCTCTTTCCTTTGTTTAATTTATAAAAAAGGGACTAACATTACTATTGACAAATTCAGAAATTCAACCCTTCTGATGAAGCAGTGTTTATGTTGTTATCCCATTTATGGAGCTATAAATGATTTTTTTTTTAAATTCAATAAAAAATGCAACATAAAAAGAATGCTAAAAATGCAAACCAATCAATCCGTATTAAAAATGTAAAATATATTATACATTTTTATTGACATCCATCCAACGTTTAGTAATTAGTAACTCCTGAAAAGTCTACTGAAAAATCCTGAAAAATCTACCCAAAATTGTTAGCTGTGCGACAAAAAAACTTGTTGGATATATAACTTTTCCCAAATAAATATTTTTATTTATAGATCAAATTTAAATTAAATAAATAAACTAAAAGGCTAATAAATACAAGGTTTTTCTTGGAGATAGCCAGTCCCAATTATCATTTTCCGTTGCTGATTTATCAGATGCTACATATTATTGAGGTTAATAGAGAAGCTACTCCAATTGCTGAGCGATGGTGCGAAGAAATTCGAAGACCTCTTCGCCAGACTCCACGATATAATGCGGAGGCAGCAGATAGCCGTAGCGTCCCTGATCCTTGAGGAACATGTTGAACACCAACTGGGGTTCGATGCGATCCTGGACCCAATCGGCGGAGTTGCCCGGTCGTGCCAATTTCTGCTTGTAACTGGTGCCCGAGGAGTATTCCGCCTGGTTTAATCGCCTGAGGGCAAGAACCGCCCTCCTTGCCGTCTGCTTGAGATCCCTCTGATTCTCCGTCACATAGTCCGCATCGCCCCAGGGATAGGTGATGGTCTGGCCATAGCCACTCAGGGATACATAGGCGCCCAAATACTCCCGCATTCCGGAGAGGAAACTTCGAATAGCTCGGCTTTCCGGCTCGGAGAAGCTCTCGGCTCCACGATAGAGATTCATACAGGGATTACTCGTCGATCCGGTGCCGCCCCAGCCGTACTGGAAGTTTCGGTCCAGATTTACACCGTAGCAACCGCTGTCACTGTCGTAGCCCCGGTTTTTGGTCCACAGGCGATCTGTGTGGCGCGAGTATTGGTAACCATCGGGATTGGCCAGTGGCAAGAAGTACCAGTCGATGCGACGCATTGCTTTATCCGCCCTGCTTTGCCTTTGTCCCTGACCCTGGCCCTTTGGCCTGGCCCAGAGATGGGTCAGCTTGGATATGGCGTAGGTCAGGGCGGCGGGACTCAGCCAATCCCTTGCCTGCAGTCCTGCATCCACGAATACCGCCCAGTTGTCCGGGTTGCCATTGGAGACCCTTAAAAAAGGAGAAAAGTTTAGTTAATTGAAAAAATTCTAAAGAATTCACGGTTTCCTACTGCTTTTTTCTCACCTGATGACCTCTAGGGGGCGCTTGTTGCGCGTTACCCCAATTTGGATTAATTCCACATTTTCCGAATAGGTTTCTAAGAGAGTCTGCAAGAACTGCTGGATATCCGCGTGATCATGATAACGCCGCCAGGTCATCAAAGATCCCGGTCTTTCCATCCACGGCAATGAATTGTTACGCACAGAATCCAAGGGATGCTCTACAGCAGGAACTTCCACGTAGGTCTCATCAATGGCCGATTCGATGTCGTCGATCATGATGTTGTAGCTGAAGCCTACCTTATCCATGAATTTCTTAGCATCGGCCACATTGCGTTGCTCGATGAGGATGTCGATGCCATCCTGGTTGATATTCCACACCTCGCTGCCTAAAATGAGTTATAAAGTGTAGTAAATTAGTTTTTATAGAATTTTCTCGTATATTAACCTAAAGAGTTACTAAAGGGTCTTGAAAAAGAGCAGAACTGTATGCCATTATAATTTCTGAATGTTCTATTTCATTTACTGTTTCTTGAAATTTGAATTAATACACGATATTCTTTTTAAACTAGGTAAGGTCGCATTTTTCGCAGAAAGTGACTAAAAATCTAAACTAGGTTATATGAATATTAACAAAAATGTGCGACTGTGAAAGTAGGTTTTGCAAATGCAAAAAGTTATACAGTTTTTAAGTTCCATTCACTAATCTAATAATATTAACAATATGCTGTGTAAACATGTCTCATAAATATTTAAGATATGACTAATGCTGTTGATATTTCAACTTCTTTCTGTGTGCTTATACCAAAGTGCCGCCAAAAGGCCCTTAGTTCGGGCAGTTCCAGTCGGGTTTCATGGATTTTCCACAGCTGAAAGCCGTAGTATCGCTGCACATGGCTGCCATTCCGGTAGCGTCTGTTGATCTGGTACGAGGATCCCGGTGAGAGGAAGTCGAAACGGCGCAGATCCAGTGGCGATAGCCACTGGAGACCCTCGAAAGTGGATTCGTACAGTTCGCTGCTGTTGAGGGTCAACAGGGCCAGGGGCAGACCCGAGATTCCAGAGATCTCCGGCACGGAGACACTCCGCCAGAGCACCAGCTTCTGGCCAAGAACCGAACCGATAAGGGCCACAAACGTGAGCGCTTCTCGTGGCAGCATCTTCGTACTAAATCGTTAGTTGGCTTATTGGGCTCTCAGCTTTGTGTTCTGGACTAGCGGTTCTCTGATTTATGCCAAAACCACAAATTTATGCGTGCGAATGCGTGCTCAGTTGGCCGAATTGACCTGACCTGCCCTGAGCTGACCGGAACCCGCCCAAAAACCGCCGGGTGTTACCACAGACCGGGTCAAAACAATAGCAGTTTTTGTGGAAATATTATGGATTTCAAATATAAGTAGACGTAATAATGTCTTTTTAGAATAACAAATAATTGTAAAACTTCAAAAACTTTGAAATATCAAGAATATTAAGATATTACAATTTAAAATATTCTGAAAAATAGAATGGCTTAAGTAACAGGTTGAAAAAATTCACATGCGAAAAAGAGATCTACAAAAAAGTTGACCTATCCAAATAACTCAAATTCTGTATAACTTTACTTTTGATCTTCAAATCAATACTTTCATATGATATAAAACACTCTATACATCGATATTAATTTTGGTAATTTTCCGTTCTGTAAGAGAAGATATGGTCATGAGGTTTATCATATAAAAAGTAATGATCCAAGGATCAGCAGTGAATTCCTTTTTTTATATTATTCGTTTGTTTTAAGTAAGTGTTTTCGAGTGTTGACTGTTATTCTTGATTTTTATGAGATTTAAGATCAGAGATTCTTAGACACTATTTGCTTGACCGCAAGTGTTCATCTAAGCTTGACAATTTCTCTTCTTTTGTGCGGCTTGACGGACTTCTTGAAAGCCCTCCAGGGCATTGATTTTGACTCACCGAACAAAGCGACCACCTCGTTGAATTGGGCATCCGGCGAGGCCAGCACCTGTCGCTCCTCGGGCTCCACCTGCTCCTCCTCCTCCCCGGGCTCCCGCTCCTCCATGGATGAACCCCGGGTGGCATTAAAGTTGAGCTTCCACAGCTGCGCACCTCGATAGCTCACATAGTTGGCATCCAAATCGCTGCGCAGCTCCGAGATTCTTCCCCGTTCCGTTGAGGGATGAGGCGACAAAGGGTTGAGATACCTCAGCAGGTGACCCACACCGCCGCCAAAGAATGGTAACCTCGTCAGCCGATTATCGGTGCGTGCTAAATCCAGATGATTCCTACCGCCCACCTGTTCCATTTTTCCAGCAATTAGCAGCACCACCGCCAGCCACGCCCACTGCCAGAGAAGGAGGCTCATTTTATCGGAATTTATGTTAAGATTGTATATCTTTTTTAGTTTCTAGATTGTGGTGCGTTCCACTGGACAGTTGGTGCGGATATAATGCGTTCGCAAATCGATCGGTGAGCCGCAGCCTCCGGCTAACGGATTCTTGCGTTCTCAATTCTCTATTCTTCGTTCTCCGTTCTCCAGTCTCCATTCTTTAAGCCGCGTTCTCGTTCTCCGCTTCAGCCGCCCCTCTACATTTCCCCATTATACACCCGATTCCCCAATTAAGGCCAATGGATTTGCATATTGACGGAATGCCGGCGATTTTGATGCTTTTCATTTCGGACTTTTACTTTGGGTGAGGTGTGCTACCATCAAGACTGTCATACTGTTATATAGGCTAGAAGAGGGCAGCTACTGAATCTCTGGGAAGTGTTTATAAAGAATATAGGTATAAATATTTTATTTTGGTGATTTCTTTTTTTTTACCACTTAATATAAAGGTTTACTTTGTTTTTTTTTGTCTTAGAATTTTTGATCTTTATAAATATGATTGTAAAAACAAATAATTCGATTTTAAGGGAAAAATGTTTTTTTTTAAATTTAATAAAGATTAATTTTTTTAAATTCCATTGATCATATCCCCCAGTGAAAAACATTTTTTTTTTAATTTTTAATTTTTTACTTTTTTAATAAACATTTTTCAGTCTATTTAGATGAGTTTTTTGTTTTGTTTTTGTGTGTTCTTTTGTGTGTGTTCAATTTGTCTAGTTACAAGTAGAATAAATAAATAAATAAATAGTATTCATATAAATAGCAAAAAAAAAATCATTAGGATGATTTACAAAAAAATCGCATTGAGCTAAGTGGACTGGACTAGTGGCGACGCCTCCGGCTGCCACTGCCGTTCCTGGCCACCGATTTTCCTCGTCCCTGGGCAATGGCCCTGGCCACCGTGTCGGCGAAGGTAACGCCATCCTTGCCATTGTACTGGATGAACTTGGCGGGCAGGACGAAGCCGTACCGTCCAGTATCGCCCATTTCGATGGTGTAGGCGTACTTGATGCCCGCAATGCCCTTGGCCCAATCGTCGGAGCCTCCGGCGGCGGGGTACAAGGTTGTGGCGGAGGATCCCACCGTATACTTTACTCCCGTCGACTTGGTGATGCTCTGAAAAAAATAAAAAAACCATTTAAATTGTTGGTAATGTTAAACCATACATTATGGAATGGAAAACCTACAATCTGATGGCACAACTATGAAATTTTAAGTTAAAAAGGCTACTTATAGCCTTATGACACTTACTTATTTTGAATAACTGACTGGATTTATATTAAAAAGAGTTTATAACCTAAACATTTTTGAAAATATATCTTCAAAAAATGTTATTTAGTTGTTTAGCCTTTTTTGCTGTACACTGCCTTGACTTTTTATAATAAATCCATTGAGTAAGTCAAAATTTATGTCAGTATCATAAGGCCTTAACTGTTGGTTTGCTTTAAGTTTCGGATTCCGAAAATGTGTGAATTATGGTTATATAAGCTGAATCCTTTAAGAACTTCAATCAACGTTTAAAATTATAATCAAAAATGATATAGACCCCATTTGAAAGACCCTTTAAGCCTTAACAGGTGTCATCTTGTTGATGAAAATTGAAAAATCTACGAAAAAAAACTCACCGTTCCCGCCTGTCGCGCCACGCGATCAAGATCTGCACGATCCTGGGTTAGCTGGTAGTCGTAGCCCCATGGGTACAGGATGTACTGGCCGTAGCTGTGGAACGAGAGGTACGCCTGGAAGGTCTCCCTGGGGAAGCCGCTGATAAACTTGGAGATGTAGAAGGTCTCCGGCTCGGAGAAGGCTTTGCTGCCGCGATATGTCTGGGAGCAGGGACTGGCGGAGGTGCCCTTGCCGCCCCATTTGTAGCCAAAGTTACGGTTGAGATCCACTCCAGGACACTGGCGTCCATGGGCACGCATGTTCTTGCGCCACAGGCGATCGGTGGTGTGCGAGTACTCGTAGCCATCGGGATTGGCCACCGGATGGATGTACCAGTTGATGCTGCGCATGTGCTCGGGCAGATCCTCCCAGCCCTCGACCAGCTGGTTGGCAATATAGGTGACCGTTGCCGGACTGATCCATTCGCGGGCATGCATGCCACCATCGATCCAGACGCCAGGATTACGGGCATTGCCATTGGAAATCCTGAATGGGGTTAGAATTATTGCATTATTAAGGATTGCAAGAATGGTTCTCCTCCATGGAGGCCCGCACTCACTTGAGAATCTTCAGGGGTCGCTTCTCCACCGAGTAGCCAATGATTTCCGTGGAGCAAATATCCGGATAGGTCTTGGCCATGTAGTCAATGAAGCCATGGATGTCCTCCAGACGATGGTAGGCCTGCCAGGTGAGGCGGTGTCCTGTGATAGGTGTAAAATAGTGAAGATATGTTAGTATGATGTAGTATAACCCACCGAAGTTCATTCAACTTGCTGTCAATTGGTGGGGAAGGAAGGGAACCTGACCCTCAACTTGAACCCTAAACCCACGAAGGTGGACATCTTGGTCTTGGCGTCGTCTGGCGCTCCCCGTTTCGCCGGCTATCGATTAAACAATAGCGTCTTGCAAGGACCTGTCCTGTTTTCTCCGGGTGCGTTTTTTGAGTATTTTTTCGCCCCCGCAGTTTGGAGTTTGTAGTTGGGGGCCATCGTGGCACGTGGCACGTTCCTATGGCAAAGCCACTTTGCGCTTGATGACTTTTCACACGCCCCTCGCCGAGTGCATTAAATGCTCGTTTGCGGCGACACCTCGCTGGCGAAAAAGGGGTGGCATCGGCCCACCGCCTGATTGCACCACCTGTCACTCAAAGTCTCATACTCCTAGCACTCAATAAATAAATAATAAATAAAAAAAATGGGGAAGTATGCCTTTGCCCTGCGAGTAATGGGTGTATAAAGCACGGAAGTTTTGTTCTTGGATCCGCTGAATCCATATTTTTCAGATCATAAGGGCGTTGAATTCTGTGATTCCTATAAAAATATATTATTTCTGTCATCATTTTGTATTATTTTAAATATCTGTGATCTTATTTATCTTTCCTCTTGTCAGGGTTCTTCATGAAAAGGTTCGATAATAGCATTTTTCATGACTTCTTACTCCTTACAAATTCATTCCATACTCATTCTCAAATCATTCCCAAATCATTTATCATTCATTCTCCCTCTCGCATTCACTTTCCCTTTCAATTCTGTAGCTCTTATTTTTCTTTCCTTCTTTATGAAAAGGATCCATAATAACTCATTCCGAACTCATTTCGAACTCATTCCGAACGCATTCCCAAATCATTCCTAACTCATTCTGATCTCCATTCGGATTCACTTACCCTTTCTGTTCTGCAGTTCGGCGATCTTCTCCGCTGGGGGATTCTCCTTTTCGATGACGTGCTGCAGGTTGTCGATGAGAACAATGCGAGAAAGATTGGCAGCGCGAATGTGGCGCTCGGCGGCGGCCAAAACCTGGGGTTTTAGCAGATAGTCCACCTCCTGCTTGACCTCCTTCCACAGCTGACCATCTAAAAAAAGCAAAAATATTATTATTTACTGATTTAATAGCATATAAAAAGTGCACCCACCATATTTGGACTGCAGTTCATCGGCCATTCGCTTATCCTTGTCGGTCTGGACCACAATGCGCCACACTTGGGCGCCATCATATCGTCTCAAATGGGCATTGACAGGAGTTTCCTCCTCCGTCTTGGGCAGATCCGATTCCGTAGGCTGCTGCTGCAGGAACGAGGCGTTGACGTAGTTGAGCACACTATCCTGGACCTGGATGGGCTGCGATGGCACCTGGGGTTGGGCCACCACCATGGGTATGATGGTGGTCAGCAGGGAGGATTCGGCGGGCTTGGTTTCCTTCTCCGGCTGCTGGACTTCCTTCTCCACTTCGGGTTCGGCTTGGATGGAGTCGGATAGGATTTCGTCTTGGGTTTCAGCTGGGGTTTCAGCTGGGGTTTCAGCTGGGGTTTCAGCTGGGATTTCGGCAGGGGTTTCAGCTGGGATCTCAGCAGGGGTTTCAGCTGGGGTTTCAGCTGGGATTTCAGCAGGGACTTCACCTGTGATTTCAGCAGGTGTTTCGGCAGGAGTTTCGGCAAGAGTTTCGGCCGGAGTTTCTTCTGGGATTTCAGCTGGGACTTCTGCTAGGATTTCATCAGCTGGGATTTCAGCAGGAGTTTCAGCTGGAACTTCAGCGAGGGTTTCAGTAGGGATTTCAGCAGGGATCTCGGCAGGGACTTCAGCTGGAATTTCCTCTGGTTTCATTTCGCTGATCACCGGCTGAATCTCTGCATCATTCTGGGGCTCCTCTTCTGGCTTGGCTTCCTCTTGCGCCTTGACCTCTTCCTCTTGTTTGGATTCCTCTAGTGGCTTAGCCTCATCCTCCATCTGAGTTTCCTCCTCAGGCTTGGCTTCCGCGAGACTTTCAGCCGGAGCAACCTCCTCTTGAACTTGCTGCTCTGGAGCAATCTCAACTGGTTCGGCATTCGAGGCTGGGACAGACTCTTCCTCTGCCTCATCGGCCAGGGTGAGTTGCTCGGGTTCCTTCTCCTTTTGCTGCTCAACTTCCGGAATTGCCTGCTCATTGATGGCTTCTGTGACTGGCAGCTGCTGCTCTTCCTCGGTTTCCTGTTCCGGCTCCTTGTTCTCACTGGCCTCAGCCAATTCTTCGGGCACCAGGTTGTCCATGGCGGCGGTCAGACCATCTTCGATGCCCTCCACCAGGGTTTCCATCAGAGATGCCTCCGTGGTGTCCAGCTCGTTGTCGCTGGTTTTTTCCACTTCTGCCTCGGGTTCGGGTTCCTTTTCTGGCTGGGATTCTGCCTCGGGCTGGGCTTCCGCTTCTGGCTGGGATTCAGCTTCTGGCTGGGATTCAGCTTCTGGCTGGGCTTCCACTTCTGGTTGGGACTCAGCTTCTGGTTGGGATTCAACCTCTGGCTGGGATTCAACTTCTGGCTGGGATTCCACTTCTGGTTGGGATTCAACCTCTGGCTGGGATTCCACTTCTGGCTGGGATTCAACTTCTGGCTGAGTTTCAGCTTCTGGCTGAGATTCAACCTCCATTTCTGGTTGGTCATGAAGCTCTGGCTGAGCTTCAATCTCAGATTGAGCCCCATTCTCTAACCTTTCTGGCTGGGATTCCTCGGGGAGCACCTGTTCCGGCTGAGTTTCCGATTCCTCGGGCAACTGATCGTCCATGTGTGGCTCGGCTTCCTTCTCCGATTCCTCAAGCACACTTTCGGTGGCAGGGGCAGCTGGAGACTCCTCATCCTCTGCTTGATCATCCTGGGGGGGAACTGGTGCCGCCTCTGTGGCCAAGTCCATTGTTTGCTCCAGCTGAGCCTCCTGGCTAAGGGGCTTCATCAACACCACATGCTCCTCAATGGACTCGGGCTGCTGATGATCCACATCGTGCTCCGATTCTGGCTGGGATTCGGCTACCGTAATGTCACTGGGCAGCTCCACCAATTGCATTGCTGGACTGGAGTCGCTCTCCAGCATCAGCATGTCGGAGGAGGAGGAGGAAGAACTGGAGGGATCCGATTCGGGATCGGCTTCAATGGAGTTGCGATTCACATGCTCGGTGTCTTCCATTTGGCTGGCCACAGTTTCGGGCACCAGCATGTACATGTCCGAGGAGTCGGCGGAGGGAATGGAGGTGAGTTTCATGTCATCCACGAGGACATCCTGCTGTTGTTGATGCGATTGCTCTGCCGGCAACTCGTTCCTCTCGAGGGCCAGGCGATCCAGCGACATGGACGCCACCTGGCCAACGCCAAGGATGAGGATGAGCAGGGAGCCGTTGGTGAGTATTCTTTTGGGGGAAATCCCCTCGTTGGCAGCGTTGCCACGCGATCTCGCGTTGTACATCTTAGCGGGATCTGACTGTGAACCGTAATGAGACATGTCCCATTGGTGGAGTGGCGCTTTTATACCAACGCTGGGAAAGTATTGCCATTTCATTTTCGATATTTCTCTCCACGCTGCCGGCAGAGCGACTACGCTGCAGTCGGCGTCGCTGCCCGCTTACACTGGCCATCACAGTGTGGAACTTGTTATGTATGTTAATGTCTTCAAAAGTGTCCAAACCAAAAGCCAGTGGCTCGGCTCTCTTCCTTGTGAGAGACCATCGTCGTCGTTGTCGCTTATGTTAATCCCCCCTCCCCTCTGAGCAAGTGTCATCGGCATAACCATGGCTATCTTACCATCTTCGCCTCTGATCCCACATTTCCATATCGACGGGTCACCCGCTCTCGCTTTCTTTCGGGATCGATGCAAAGCATAACCAGAAATTGTGATAAACAAAATGTATTCAATGCTATAACAGATCAAAACTTAAGATATACCCCCAAATGCCCGAGAAACTAACCAAGTGATCTATTTATAACTTAAGCTGGTCCTGTATATTACAAAGTTGAAAATATATTCATAACTAAAAGAATTTATGTTTTAAAAACATGTCAACTAAGAAAATTTATGAGTATTACAGATGGAACTTAAAAGATCCATAAACAAATTCCCAGATAAGAAATAAATCCATTAATATGTCAAAGTTATCTATGGTTATCAATGGGTTAAAAGACAGCTTGCCTTACATTTCCTCTCAACAATTAAATCCATAAATAACTTTTCCTCATTTAAAT
This sequence comes from Drosophila suzukii, assembly GCF_043229965.1. Classification (NCBI taxonomy): domain Eukaryota; kingdom Metazoa; phylum Arthropoda; class Insecta; order Diptera; family Drosophilidae; genus Drosophila; species Drosophila suzukii. The sequence goes on from NC_092084.1 coordinate 18,253,101, forward strand.
ATTGATAAATACTAAATGTGGCTCTCCGTAAGTGCCATCAACTGTCACAATTATCGACTGCTCGACTTTCTATATGCACAGCAAATCATTCTGATGAACCATTTCCATATCGATCTCGATCTGAATCGCTGAATCAGCTGGGGCCTCAATTGGCAATTTCGTGTTAACTGCACTGCTTATTGTCATTGCAATCGATGTTGGACAGGTTAATGGCTATATATGCCTGCATTTATATGTATTTATTGAACGAGTGCAGCAGGACGCACCCGTGATTCCTCAGATTTGGCACACGAAATCACACGCAGATCGCCTCTTATTTTGTATATTTTTTTGTATCTTATTTTTATTTTGTGTGTGTGTTGTGTGTTGGCGCGCTTTAAAAGTTTCCAATTTGCTCATTGACATGATTTCTGAATAAGTTGCTCTGTCGCTCTGTTTTTGTATTTTGTGTGTGGCTTGTATATGGTTTGTATGGCCAGTACCCACGCTCTGCTCTCTAATCAACCGCACCTCGTCGGCGGGCAAACAATTGCCGGTGGTTTATTGGTGGCGGTCCCATTGCCGCTGTTACCGCTCCTTTCACTTTATAAGTGGAGTTTATCAAATGACAATTGAGGAAGAGCGAGAGTTCAAGTAATTGCAAAGCGGGCAGCGCAATATATACATATGTGTATCTCGAAATCGCCATTGCCTGGGTCAAGTAGTGAAATTGTCCTTAATAGTTATCTCCTATATGTACTTATAGTTTCTCGATCGAATCGACCGACATCTGGCGATGATTGGCAAGTGCCACTCGATATTTACCTCACTTTTTAGCACCTAACTGCAAATGTATCTAATGGATGCGAAAATATTTGAACGTTCATTTCGCGAACTAGTGCTAATTAATTGGCAATAAGATCTTTATTAACTATTAAAGTCTTAGGCGAATCACTAGTCTAAGTCTTTCGGTTTATTTCTTATAAACAAATAAAAACAAAAACAATTCAATTGTTTTTATTATTATTATTAAATATATAAAAACTTCTTGATTAACTATTAAAGGCTTAGACCAATTACTTAAACAAAAAAGCTGTCTTATATTATTATTTCTTATTATTTTAATTATTACAAAAACAATTGATATATTTTGTTATTGAAGATATAAGATGTTTATTAACTTTTAAAAGCTTAGCCTAATAAGCTTAACTTAAAAAATGCGCTTATATTAATTAAAATTTAAAAAATACTTATTTTAAGTTCGTTGTCTAAGTCTTTCGTTTTATTTCTTATTATTTAGATTAATAAATAATAATAGTAAAATAAATCAACAACAAACAATGTATTTAAAATTAAATTAATAAATTGTTGACATTTTTGTTATTCAAGTAAACCAATATTTATTATACCATTCAAATCTGTTAACGAAGTAGAACCAATTCCAATTACCAGCCCAAATAAGCTCACACATTTCAAGCCGATTTCAAAGTGGAAAGTGGTCGCCCCATAAAATTCACAAAAGTATGAATGAAGTGAATGGTGCAAACGGTGGAAGGTGTACGATGCTTTTCAGGTAGATTCTACTACCAAGTTGGCGGCGCACTCGATGAAAGCGAGAGTGGGCCGCAATGTCAGTTGCTGGCGGTTAAATGCCGAAAAAAAACAACTTAAAATCGATGCACACACAACACGAGTACAGTGGGACAATGGGCGATGGTGGGCGGAGTGGGTGGGGCAGGGGGTGGCGGCGGCAGTGCCACGAACTTTCTTTCTTCTCCAATATTTCGCTGCTTTTTTTGAATGTCGAGTGCATTGTTGTTGTTGTTGCTGCTGCTGCTGCTGCTGCTGCACGCCCACATCATCCCAATTATCTTCTTACGGTTACGGCTAACCATAATGCCCATAGTGCCACTTGACAGTCGATAACGTTTGACGAGGGTTGCGACTGCGCACAGTGGGCTAAAACAGACCGAGCCCAGTTCGTTGCCTAAGTCTTTCGTTTTAACACCTTGAATTTAATTTAAATGTAATTAATTAGTGTTTTTTTTCTCGATAAACAAGCAATAAGTTTTATTTGTGTGTATTTAATTGGCAAAAATGTTAACTGTTCATAAATTTTTCTATAATTAATTTTGTTTAAAATATTTTATAGCTTTACTTTTATAAATTTTAATAAAAATATTTTTTACCATTCTATAAGATTTAATATGAAGCATTTATTGCAATAAATTTTGAATAGTGTGGTGTACACAATAAATATTATTAAAAACTATGATGTTACATAAAAAAAGCTATTAAAAACTGTGTTGTAAAAGATTTTGCCTTAAACATTTTAATTCTAAGTTCGTTGCCTAAGTCTTTTGTTTTGTATATATGTTTCTATATTATTCGTATGATCTTAATAAGTATCAATCAGTAATAAGTAGTTTTTTTCAAAATGCTAATAAATATGCTATAAATTTATTATAGTTAGGAACAGCAATATATGTTGGATTGATATTCAAACTATTTACTTATTTATATAATGCTAACAATTATTTCTAAACTAAATGCTAACAATGGGAATGAGCTATAGCTCTTCAGGATTTTCAAACTAAAATTATTTCTTGTTTGTCCAAACAATTATTAATAATCCCACTGTGCAGCGGGACATGAAGTTGTCATTGCGGTGTGTGTTTCTAACTGGCTTTGTTTTTCCACTGGCCTACTCTGGTCACCTATCCCTCTGCAGAGGATGATGGCGGCAGAGAAAGAAACCGCCAAGCGACGACAAATATTAAGTATTATTATTATTCCCGCAACGCGCACCTTCACGCCGTTTTTGTGGCTCATTACCGTTAAGCTGCCACACCCCGGAGGAGTAGCAAACCCCCGCACTTTCACATGTCCCGACCCATCGAACCTCTTCATCTTTCACGGCGTCTGTAAATGAGATGTTAAGTTTGGGCCTTTAAATTTGCAAAGGGAAAAACGTGACTTCTTTTTGTGGGTAGGGCTTTTCTAAATAATAGTTTGGGAGCCTAAAAACACTACAAGTATTTTCTCCTTTCTCCAGTAACATATTTATCTATTCATATTTGAGATTCTATATCTATAGCAATCTATCACTACATTTACCATAATTATAATAAAGGAAAAATCATAGCTAATTCTCAAATCTTGTTTTATTTTTTGTCTGCAGATGGAGGAGATCACTGAGGCGGAGGTAGACGTACCAGCTCATCCATCTGGTCATTTGGTTAGGAGTCCACCTGGCAGACAGTCAAGGATTCACTCCTACAGCCAGCCCATCAGGCCGATGGCCAGCTATTGCGAAAAGGCAGTGGGCAGCTCACCCAAGCATCTGGTCAGCACTTTGAGCTCACCCATCGAGCAGATCGCCTGCAGTGTGTCCCGGGAGCATGCACTCAAGCTGGAGATCGAGCAGCTGCAGGAGCGGCTCAAGGACACCGAGGAGCGTCTGGCCTCCGTGCGCCTGCAGAGCGACTCGCTGTCGCAGACTCAACGTGCCCTCCGGGAGCACAATGGCCGGCTGCAGGAGGAGTCCGAGATGCTCAAGCTGGACGTGCAGCATCTCAACGAGTGTGCCAATGTCCTGCGGGCGGAACTGCAGGCGGCGCGCAGGGATCGCAGTGAGGCGCTCCAGTTGCAGCGCTCCCTGCGCGAGGAACTCGAGGAGGCGCACCAGGAGCGGCGGCGCACTGGCGAGGGCAAGGAGAAGGACGCTCGCGTCATCCAGGACCTGCAGCGCCAGTGCCGCGAGATGGAGCGGATACTCATGCGCAAGCATCCTGACTCGGTGTCTGCTCTGATAGGTGCGTTTGGGTTAGCCCTATATACTTAGAAAGAATTAGAAAATATAAAGCACATTACAAAGTTACAAGAAAGCTACTGGATCTAATGTCTACTATTAATGAGATCCTTTAAATTCTAATTGTCTGATATATATTTTAATTAGAAATGAACCCAGTTTAATTTTTTATAATTTAAACCTCTTAATAAACCTCTTAATAATTTTAAATGTGGTAAATAATACATAGAACAAGTTATATTGGCACCATTAATAAAAATTTTTTTTTTTATCTCTATTATTGACTTCATTTTAGTAGAAATTTTAAACCTCAAAATAACTTTATATGTGGTATATTGACTATTATATATCGGGTACCATTTAGTAATATATTCATCAAATATGATCTGAGCTAAAAGAAGGCATATGGGCTTACTATTATTAAGATATTCTGATTTCCGATCGTCTAAGATATATTTTAAAGAAAAATTAACATGGGCTATGTATTTTAGACCTCAAAATAATTTTAAATGCTTTTAAATGATATTAATGATATATAGAATAAGATATATTATGTACAATTTAATTTAAAAATATCAGATTAATGTATTGTGACATTTTTCTTGTTCATAATATCTTTTAGTGGCTTCCAAGAGTCCGGGGATGTGTCCGCTAAACGACCAGGAGAACGTGAACAGCCGCAAGCTGCTGGAGCAGCGCATCGCCCAGCTGGAATCGGATGCCAAGGAGCAGGATCGCAAGGCGCAACAGATTCTGGCCAATGTCCAGGCGCGCTTCAACTCGGTGCAGGCCAAATACGAGACGCACATTGCAGACCTGGAGACGCAGGTTCTGAGGTGGGTTCTATAGATCCTCGAGTTTCCCAAGGCGTAAACTAATTTGTTTTTCTTAAATTTCAACTCCTCAGCCTACAGGAGATCAATACCAAGCTGAACGAGCAGATCGAATCTCAAGTGCGCACCCTAGATCGCTATATGCAAAAGCGTGCGGATAGATACTACAACAATTGCACCCAAACGGAGCCATTGGAGAACGATGAGCCTGTGGGTAGTGGAGTGAATCCCGGAGGAGCATCTACTGTCAGCTCGACCACGATGGGCACCCAAACCCAGGCGGCGAATGGAACGCGGGATCACAGTACCAACACCATTGGCTGCCCCTCACCGGCACTCATTTGCCAGCAACAGCACCTCCACCAGCCGCATGTTCACCTCCATGGCCATCCACATGCCCCATCCGCCAGCAGCAGCACCAGCAGCACGGCCAATTCCACGCCAAACACGTCGCGTCCGAACTCAAAGCAAAGTGGTGGTCAGCGGCGTTCGCCCCTGGTCACCGCCGGTCCCTCCAAGCTGCCCATCTCGCAGTCGGACTCAACACTCTCGCTGCTCAGCCATGGCGGCGGAGGATCCAAGGAGGAGGCCCAGCTGCTCAGCTCCGTGAGGAGTATGCGCGTGGATTTGGCCATTAAGAACAAGGCAATGCAGCGACTCACACGGGAGCTGGATGAGTGCAAGAAGACCATACGGAAGCTGCAGCGGGACAGGGAGGGTAGTGGCTCCTCCAGCCAGGCAGGTGAGCATCTAGACCCCCCAAATCCGAAATCCACATCCACATCCAAATCCAAATCCACAAGCAAATCCAAAAACCCATCTCGTAGCCCCTCTCTAATTTTGGTTGTGTTTGTGTCACTCGGTCGCCGATGGATGGCTGGTAATTTATGGACTTTCTCTGCCCGGTCAGCACGTACACTTGGTAGTTCCCCACTCCTCCCATGCCCGCCTCCACCTCCACCTTCCCCCGCCCCTGCCGCACCCCCTCCGCCCGCTGGAGACCCCGCTGCCCACTCCGCTTCTAGAGACGGCAAATAAATTGCTGGAATAAATCATTGTACGGCTGTCGACGCTGTCGGCCTTTTTACCACTTTTTGCACTCGTTTCAAACGGCAATTGCAGCGCAACTAAGCGGCTAAGCGGCCATCGGCCAATGGCCAAGACAAACACGTTTCAGCCGGGCCAAGACGTCTTAACCCGCTGAGGATCTTCGGTTATATGGGGTTCTCTGAAAAGAGCTATGCAAATGTGTTTTGTCAAACAATTTTATGTTGTTTATTTTGAGCTAAAAGCAATCATGTGAGCTTAGTGTAGGGAATTAAATATTGGCCTATATGCATTTATGTTTAGGTTATACATACCAGATCTTAGTGTATGAAATTAACTATTTAATTAAAAAATATTACATTATGGTAACTTACATCTAAGTTTCAAAAAGTTATACCCATTCCAAATTATGAACATATTTTTATTCGAGAACATCACTTCTGTTTTAAAGATTTTTTGTTGATACTTTTTACTCAAGTTTCAAAAAGGTCTACTAATTTACCAATAGTAAATTGGTTTTATAATAAAATTTTATTTTTCGAAAAGGTATACTTTTTCCAAAATGTGAATTTATTTGTTTTATTAATAGTTTATGACGGCTCCTTTTATAATTTTTTGAAATAAGGAAAACCTGGGTTTAAACTTATTTAAAAATGTGGATTACAGTTTGACCAAATCTGTTGAAACAAAAATAAGTCAGAAATTATAAGATTAATTCTACAAATTGGGGTGTTCATTTTAAAATCAGTAGTTCCATAATATCTTACCATTTTTTTTAAACAAAAAGTGCCATGCTAGGGTTAAAGCAAGCGGCCAAAATGAAACTGAATCCACAGAGTCGCAGTTGGGGACACCGACGGAGCATAGATACATGTGGAGACACGGAGCCACATGAGCAGGAGGGCGGGGCGGGGTGGGAGACCCCATCTCGGGCACTTGGTTATGTCACCTGTTTATTTACCTTTTGTCGATTCGGATTTGAATTTCTTGTTGCTATTGCTAGTGCTGTGTGCTGTGTGGCTGGGCCATCGAAAAAGAAAATTCGAAAGCGAAAGTCAAAGTCAAAGACGCGGGTTTGTTTTGGCGGCGGGTCGCTGGACTGGATGGACGCTGCTGGTGATCGACTTGGATTGGATCAGGTCTTCTGTGCGGCCCCACCACTTCTTTCTCTTCGCCCAGCTCCTCCCCTCTAAATAGACGTTTTATAATGCCATGACTTGTTAGCCGCCTCTGCCGTTGGCCAAAAAAAAGCTTAAAGAGGTTTTTATTACTTCTTTTTCTGCGCGATTGTGATTTGTGATTTTTTTTTCGTCGTATTTCTGTGTATTTTGATGGGCTGTGCGGTTTTTGTGTGGCTAATTAATGAGCCGTCGCTCCGTCAAATTTGTTTTGTTAATAATTGTAAATGCCAAAAGCGGACGACGGTAACCGTATAAATAGCATCATCAGCGAATGTTTTAATTTCGTACGCGCGTGTAAGAAATGTAAATCACTCTTCATAACTTTGGGATTATGCAATATGCTTTCTGTGAAAATTTCTTATAAAATTTGGCCAGGCGAGGCTCAATGAACCCCGAATTGGCTTACATAATTAGATATACCTAATAATTGTATTAAATTGATGATGTTTTTGTGTGACTTGCAGGCAGTAAACTAGATCTTAGGTCCCAGGCAAGCGGAGGATCCCTGCAGAGGCGTTCCAGTGGCTACGATCATCATCATCACAGTGACCACATTCCGGCGGCCACCGAAAGTCAGGCTCTGAAGGAGGCCCAAAACAAGTACCGTCTGCTGGAGGCCGACTATAAAACGCTTCATGACAAGCGGCTGCAGGATGTGAGTGTTTCCACACCAACTTTGAATGAAAGTAACCAAACTGGAGTTTAACTTTTTATGTGGTATTTACAGCTTAAGACTCTGCAGAGTGCCCATGAAAGGGAACTGGCCTCCTGCAACGAGACAGTGCGGATCCTCCAGCAGCGCCTCAATGAGCGGGAGGAGGCTTTGACCACCCAAAAAAGGCGCAAAGTACCCGTGGACTACTATGCGCTGAAAGCCAAGGTACAGAAGCCATTTTACTAAATCTTTCTGAACCAATCAAGATCTCATTTCAAGTTCAAGAAAATCAAGAACAATACAAGTATAGAGGTTTGATTGTTCAAGGTGTCATCATTTTGTATGGCCTTGCTAACTAATTTTTTTTACTTGCACCCCTTTTTAAGGTATCCCTCTTGGAGAGGAGACATTCGGAGCGGGAGGAACGACTTCATATGCTGGTAGAGGCCCTCAGCAAGGGACGGCTCAACGGTGCCCTCGAGGATCTGATGCAGGAGAACAACAACAAGTAGTGGAGTTCAAAGGGTTTAGGATACTATATAAGACACATTGCCATGTTCAATGCCAGCCAATTCGACTAGAGTCCGTCTAAGCAGAATAACATCCAATGATAAATGATAAAAAACAATTTTAGCCAGAACAACAAACAGGGGTTGGTAACTAAGTGTCCCAGGACTTGCGGCCAGGTTGGATTGTGGCTCCAAAAATGAAACTCTAACTGACGCTCCTGCGATTTTCTCAAACCAAATTCAGATGTGTTCAAAATGGAAACAATAAGTATATCGACCAGTGATCAGTTAGCCAACAACTTTAATATAGGTTTAAGATCTTTCCCAAAACAAAAGCCGCAATCTAATCTGGCACTCAAGGCCCTTTGTTCACCAAAGGATATTTAAAAGGTTAAAGTTATTGTAGTTCTTAGCGCAGAAAGTATTTTAAATATCAGTGTTTCGATGTAGAAATTGAATGGTTTAAAGAAAAAAAAAGCGTTCACACAACTTAGAGAGAGATAGCGATAGGGGTGTGAAAGAGAGCGAGACAGTGAGGTCTTGGAAATGAAAGAGAGATGGCTTGGGAAATGAAAGTTGTACTAGGAATAAGTATTTTATGTATATAGAATATCGAAGTACAGAAATTCGAAGCGATCTCAACTTGAATATTATATATTTGATTTAGACAAAGAGTGCTGTAGGGGCACAATTAATTTTACCCACGTAACAGTCGATTTTTTTTACCTAACCCAATTATTGTGCGTTTAAGATAGAGAACTTTGAAAAAGTTAAAAAAAGCTAAGAACCAGGGACCGTAAATAAAGGATATTTATGTTGTTTCCATAAACAAAATCCTCCAAATAGTGTATAACCTACTTATATAAAAAACAACTAAATCAGTATGCTACTTTTTCGACCACCTATACAGAAACATAAATCTATTTCAACATACGGGGATATACTGGCGGCTCTACAAGAAATTATTCATAGAAGAACAAGTCACCTTTTGATTTCTTATAGAGTGCACGGTACCTCCCAGTGAATTCTATTTTTAAGCAAAACAAAGCTCATCCAGTAATTATTATAGATAACTTTTGTTAATGTTGATATTCTTATTGGATACTCAAAAGAAAACTTAAACATAATGATTACCGGGTGAGTTTTCTAAACAATTACGGTCCCTGCTAAGAACCGAACAGAATGTAATAGATCTCCCATAAATATTATAACTCAAGCAGGCGGACAACTAAGACAAAAACCAAATAAAAATTCACAGTATTCCAATACAGACCCCGTGTTCCATATGATATATATAGATAGCCAAAAAAGAAAGACTTCCAATCCTGATCTCTTTTTTTGTTGGATATGTTTGACGCGCATCGGTTTCCCTACGCTGGTTCCTTTACTTCCCGAGTATCTAGTTTCTCGCAGCTGCACCAACGACGAGTCGCTCCATGTCGCTACAAGTTGTACCTTCAACGCCTGCAACGAGCCACCAGTTTGGTGGACCAGAGCCCACCGCTACTGAACACCAAGACCCAGGGCGGATTCAATATACTGCAGCAGGATGCACGCAGCTTTCTGGACCGGACCAATGAGAATGTGCGCCTGCTGTTGAATCTGGCGAAGATTAAGCGAACTGGCGGCGTCATTGACTCCATGGACGCTCCTCCGCTCGTCCCCCAAACGGCTCTTCCTCTGATGCTGCAAAGGCTGGACTTGGTGGAGCATCAGAATCTATTATTGGGTCGACGGCTGATGAGGATCCAGGGACGCAAACGTGCTACGACCCAGCGGAAGTGGCCCAAACGGCCATCGCTAACGAGTACCGCCGGCTGTCCCAGTGTGATGACCAACCGATCGGTTCTGGCCGAGAGTGAGGTGTTCACCAAGTACAACGGCTGGGATCTACAACTGCCTAGCGAGAACTCCGAGCTGATGAGACTGCTCCGGCCCAGGATTGTACTGCACTTTGGCCTGATGGATGGACGTCCATTGGGTCAGGTGGTAGTGCAGCTGTACACGGAGGCTGCTCCACTGGTGGTGCTGCAGTTCGTCCGCACCTGTCTATCTCAGAGATCCCACGAGTTCGCCGTTCGCCGGATCTTCCCGCATCTCTGGCTGGAGGGCTATCTCCTGAGCAGCTGTAAGAACCCGGCACGCGATATGCCCTCACTGAAAGATCCCATGGAGTTCGATACGCGCGTGGTGAATCAAGGGCGCTTCGGTTGCGTTCTCTCCTGCGCCAAGGAGTACTGCGTGCGTGGATTCCCCGGAGGGGCCATCAATTTTAGCATCAGCTTCAAGCCCCTGCCGGTGGCCAAGGGTCAGCGAGTGGGTTTCGGACGGGTGATACGTGGCGACAAGGTCATCGAGGCCATGGAGGCTCATGGAACCAAAAATGGCAAGATCAGCCGGCCATTGCTCATCACACACTGCGAAGTGCTGTAGGAAAACTTGGAGATTTTGGGGTACTTCTGGTCTCACCCGGCAATGAACTTCATCTGATATTGGATGATACTCTGCGGGGTGAAACCAGAAGTGCTCCAGAGGCTCCTTGAATTATTATGGCCTTTAAAAACCCAAAGAAGCCGAAGGAAATCAGTAGGTTACCCGATATTTTGTCTTAAAGTGTTTAGTTTAAATGTTTTTCTTATCATGAACCCCATAAGGGTTCCCTTTTAAGCCCCCTTTAATAATAAATCAAACTGCATTTGGTTCAACGTTTGGTTAGAGTACGAGTACATTTTATTTTGTATTTGGTTACGCATAAGCATGGATGGATAACTACCGATGGTTCGGGCAATCCCCTTAAACGAACTTTATAATCATATGTGCTTCTTGTATCGTGCATTTCAGCAAATGGAATAGTATAGATTCTAGTTTTTCATGTGGGAATAGTGCAGAAGTTGCATACATATATACGAGTAGTTTGTGGTTAGACGAGTAAGAGAAGAAGCTGCTCAAATCTTTCAGCTCCATGACAATACGATCCCAAACAACAGCAACATTTAACTGGCTAAGTTTAACAGTGATTACGTTTAGATTATTGGACTACGGATACAATATATATCATATTGGTTAATGCGAATACGGTGCAGATATAACGATATAACGATAAAGGAGACTGTTTTTTTGATTAATACACAGTTGATACTTAGTTAAGCGATATTCTTAGGGCGGCTTGGTGGGCGAACTCCATTTGCTGGGATTTCCCATGGTGTTCCAAAGATGGGTGCGGGATTTCTTGGGTCCAGTCCTTTTGAGCAGCCGGTTCCGAGGCCAACCGGGATTTCGGGGACCGCTCCTTTCTAGATTATCTGGGCAACTGACAGCTCTGCGAGCTGGTAACTCCTGCTTTTATACCCAAAGTGGATTCACGGCCATGTTCGGGACAACCGGGACACAGTTGCCAAGTCGATGCGCAATTTTACGCCCTGTTGGCCATCTAAGGCGCCACAGGAGTATCCCCAATTATTGGGTTGGCTCCTTTGCCCGTTGCACTCTAATTTGATTTTGATTGAATTGCGCTTATCGCAGTTGTGCACTCGCTTTGAGAAGAAAGAAATGGAGTTTAATATCCTCTTATATGTACATGTATTGACGTCACAAGTGTTTAACGAGCCTCGCAAATCGATTCCCTATTTTATTTATTGTTTATATAGAAATACAAACCCCTTGTGTGACGTCACGGTCTTAGTCCAATTTTCATTCATGGGAAATTGGAACACTCGAATGGACAGCGGTGGCGTCTGCGCCACTTGATGGTGCAATGGTGCACATGTGCGATAAGCGGAATTCAATCAATCAGCCCGGCAAATTGGGGAGCAGGAAGTGCCAGCGTGGGCGGTTTAGATATAAAGTTCTAGGCCGGATTCAGCTATAAAAGCGGTCACAATTCTCTAGGAAAGTCATTCCAGTTGCGCAGACTGCTGGTGAAACAGTAGCGGACTGAATCTTCGATCTTCTTCTTGTGTACCTGACGACCAAGCACCACCCAAGATGATGAGGTTCCGGCTCAGCGTTCTGCTCCTGCTCCTCCAACTTGGCTGTCTGACCTTGGCATTGGCCAGCAACAGGCTCTCCTGCGGCGACATCTCGGGCAGTTCCATCTGCAAGGATACCCATCGCCGGCTAGATAACTACGATGAGCACATGGTCTACAGACAAGCCTCGGATGAGACACAGAGAGGAGTACCTGTCGAGTCAATAGCCCGCGATGATCGTGGGAACGAAAGGCGCGAGGAAACGAGGGTCAGGTTGGACTCATCGGTGCGCTTTGAACCCCGTGAAGCTCGTGAGGAGCGAGTGGAGCGACGGGAAGTTCGGGAGGAGCGAACAGAGCCTCGTGAAACTCGGGAGCAACGAGTAGAGCGACTTGATACCCGTGAAGTACGAGAAGATCGACGTGATGCTCGTGAGAATCGAGTAGAGCGACGTGAAGCTCTTGAGGAACGAGTAGATCGACGAGATGCTCGTGATGAACGAGAAGAGCGACTTGATACCCGTGAAGTACGAGAAGAGCGACGAGATGGTCGTGAGAATCGAGTAGAGCGACGTGAAGCTCGTGAGGAACGAGTAGATCGACGAGATGCTCGTGAAGAACGAGTAGATCGACGAGATGCTCGTAAAGAACGAGAAGTGCTACTCGACACCCGTGAGGAACGAGAAGAACGAAGTGACGGTCGTCAGAATCGATTGGAGCGACGTGAAGTTCGTGAGGAACGAGTAGATCGACGTGATGCTCGTGAGGGACGAGTAGAGCGACTGGATACCCGTGACAATCGAGTAGAGCAACGTGATGCTCGAGATGAGCGAGTAGAGCTAGGTGAAACGCGAGAAGAACGCGCAGAGCGACTTGATACCCGTGAGAGACAAGTAGAGCGACGTGATGCTCGTGAGAATCAAGTAGAGCGACGTGATACTCGTAATGAACGAGTAGAGCGGCGTGATGCTCGTAATGATCGTGTAGAACGGCGTGATGCCCGTGAGGAACGAGTAGAACGACGTGATGCTCGAGTAGAGCGACGTGAAGAACGAGTAGACCGCCGAGAATCTCTTGAGTCACGCGATCAACCTCGTGAGGCTCGTGAGGAACTGGTAGAGCAACGTGAAGGGCGAGAATTGAGCAGACGACAGGAGGAATCTCGACGGGAAGCAGCCAACGATAGGCGCGAAGAACGCCGTGAAGAGCGCGATATGTCCAGGCGTGAGGAGCGCGAGAATCGTCGTGACGACAGAGCTAACGTAGATAGGGAACTCTCCAGACGCATGGAACGAGAATCTGAGCAGCGCAATGAGCGAGAGAATCTGCGACAAGCAGACAGCGAAATTCGTGAGCGAGTGGAACAATCAGAAGAACGCCGAGCTGTGCCAGACTCCTCCAGACGCGAAGAGCGAGTGAATCGCGTGCGATTTGAAGTTCAACGAGTGGATGAAGTCAGGGAACAGCGAGACACTTCTCGGCGAAGCGAAGATCTCCGTCGGGATGAACGAGACTCTGCTAGGCGTGAGGATCGAGAGGAAAACCGCAGGGAGCAGCGCCTCGACAACCAAAACCAGCGACGAGAGCAACAAGAAGACCTTCGCAGAGAAGAGCGTGAATCCTCCCGTCGATTGGAACGCAATGAGCGACAAAATGTTCGTCATGTAGAACGAAGGGTTGAACTTGAAGGAGCCAGGCGAACGGAAAGGCGCAGCGAAGAACGGCGAGAAGAAAGGAAAATGCTCCCAGGGGACGAACGCATCTCAGCCAGACGAGAACATCGTGAAGCTCGCGATGGAAGAATGGAACAACGGGCAGAGCGGGAAAACCTGAGGAGAGAAGATCGCGAGAATTCCCGAAGAGTGGATGAAGCTCAACGACGAGAAGATCGAGAGCAGCGGGAAGAAGAAGCCACTCGTCGAGAGGAGCACACTAATCTTCGAAGAGAAGAGCGAGAAGAGGATCGCCGAGTGGAACTTGTAGCTTTCCGAAGACATGAAGTAGTATCTCAACAAAGGGAGGATCTTCGTAGGGAAAGAAACGAAAATCAAAGCGAAAATCTTCGCCGAGAAACGCGTGTTAATCTGCGAAGAGAAGATCGAGAAGTTGACCGGCGTGAGGGACTCGAAGATTTTCAGCGAATCGATCGCGAGCTTTCCAGACGAGATATTCGTGAGCCCTTGGAGGAGCGTGTACTTCTTGCCACCCAGGTGAAGACCAAGGGCTGGTTGAGCTATGGAAAACGAGAACTACTGATGACCGGACAGATCCTCCTCCTGGCCGCTCTCTACAAGAAATCCACGTCCAGTGGCAAGGGACTTGGGTAAGCATTACCTGGTATTGACTGGCGAAAAATCTCCACTAATCAACTCTTTCTCTAGCCATGCTTTGAGTGAACAGATTCAAGGCTACCTGCAGGCCATTGGCTGCTAGGCTGTACAAATGAAATGGAGAAATGGAGCCCCCCTTCCCGAAATTGAAAGCCCCTTGGAAAAGCAAATGGATATGGATCAAGGCAAAACGGCCTCACTACCCCCGGAAAATGCAAAAGGACCCGAACGAGCGAGCGACAAACAGAAGGATGGGATGGGATGCTCTGTCGGAGCATTGTACAATTTAATCCAACTGTTACTGTAACCAAAAAACCCGAACCCCTAACCACCCACTGTTATAGCCAGCAAGAGCATAACGAAAATATATGATGGGATGCTCGAGTAGCCGAGCATCTGCAAACTGCATTGCAATCCGTGAGTTTCGATTCCCGGGCAGCGGTTGAGGTGGGTCAACCCATCTCTCCCCCCCCCCCCCCCAGGATAATTGGAGCATTCGCATCTGAGAGACCGCAACTGTCCACTCACATGGCTGGGCATCCTTGGGATGGCCGGGATCCTTGAGGCATTCGCACACACACACACACGAGGCTTTCAGGACACCCACCTCCTTTTGAATGCCACAGAAACCGAAACCGAAGCTGAAAGGCAAAATTATTATTGCGATTTTCCATGCCGTTTGCCTTCGTCCTTGCCGCATTGCTCCTGAATATCCTTTCTGCCTCCGTGTTTGAGTGTGTGCCTGTGTATCGAGGCTGATAAATTTCGCACATATTAGATGTTGGTCTGGTCTATTCATCTTTTTGGCTTTCAAGAGATTTCCCCTGATGGGGCCAACAGCAGCGGTACCAGAAGCAGTACCAGAAGCAAAAGCAGCAGTTTTTGGGGGGCCAACAGCCAGCCAGTAAGCCATCCTTAATCAGTGAAACCAACACACAAATTTTACACAATTTTCATCTTTTGGGGATTATTTTCGGGGTGTGTGTGTATAGAGTGTGTGGATTTCTGTGGAGTGTGCAGTGTGTGTTGTGTGTTGTGTGTAGTGTGTGTCTGCTGGAGTGCTCACTCGTATCCGTATTTGTGTGGAAATATATCCTTGGCTTGCCATGTCTGAGCTGGTTCCCAGTTGCTTTACTTACTCCTGCCCAGAGATACGAATTTTATTGGGGGGTATTCAAAATGTGAAGAGTGCGCACAGAGATAAAATCAAGTATCTGGTACTTGAAACATTGGATTCCGACCGAACAGGATATTCGCTAGCGGTTAAGCTGTTAATTTCAAAAAGGCCAGAGCAAGTGCAGGATTTCATGCAACAAAGAATCCTGTTTTGGATATCTCAAGGGCTGTACTCTCCAAAAATCCTCAACCAGGAATGGAAAGTAAAGAGATTTCAGCTGAAATTCAGCGGAATATTTAATTAGGAATATTATTTTTTTATTTATAAACTATATCTATTATAAAAACATCTTATAAATATATATGTTCATAAGATTAAAAAAAAAAATAAAATTATGTTGACGTTTTAAAAGAGTGACGGAAGATCGCTTTCAATAACAGAAATAAAAACATATACTGATATATTATAGCTATTTTAAATCTCCTGTGCAAGTCCACCTCAAAAAGACCCTTTCATTTTAAATATTCCACTGTTTGGGATTTTGGATTTTATGGATTCAACGGAATACCTTTCAATTTGTTGTGAAATATGTACCGCTGTTTGGTATTTTGGTTTTTATGGATTCAATGGAATTCCTTTTTAATTTGCTGTGAAATATGGTACAGCAAAAAATAAACATTTTATATATTTTTGGTGTATAGAAACTGGCTGAATATTTCGGAGAATACCCATAAAGAGAACTTTGAAAAACTTAATCACTGGGTCCGCCGGCAAACGCTGAACAGAAGTCTTTTTGTGGGTAAAACAAATATATAAAAATCATATACGGTCGAAAGCTAACCCAAAACATACCCATTATTCACAAACCCAGCGGTTTGCCATCTCTCGCTGAGTTTATTCATTGGGATTTTCATGAAGGATTTAAATTCAATGCAAACTCTTCTTATATTATTTTTTTTGGCCACGGAAGTGTGAAATATCAATACGCAATGTCTCTGGCAAATACGATGGTTTTTGGGACGGGGGATCCTGTGGCCGTGGCAGGGGCAAGTTATGCGATATGAAAGCGCCACAAAAGAGCAATAAACCAACGGGAAAACATCATAAAAAATTGAGTTTTCAATATTTATACGAATTAAATAATTCACTGACATTGGCCAAAAAGGAGCTATCAAAATGCCCGAATACCAGTGGTATATATATATATATATGTTTACATATATATACCAGAGGGCTAGAAAAGGCGGAAGGCATCGGAAAAACAAGAAATTCGTACAACTCCCTGAAAAGCTGGCGACTCTGGTGGCCGGGTTTGCTGGGCATTTTACGAGAATTTGAGGTTTATTTTATGCCCCTTTCCCACCGAACCCACACACACACACTCGCCCGAATGCAAAACAACATAAATTCTGTGTCAGAAATCATAAATTTCAATAAAATAAAAGCAGCGAAGCGCCAAATAAATACGTGGGGAGAAAAGTTCTGGGTTTGGGGGTGCTAACTTAAGTGGGTGAGGCTATGGGGTACAAATTTACAGCTGTGCCCAAAATAATACATGTGGGGGGGTCTGTGTATTTTAAGGCTTTTAAATGCAAGCTAAAAAAGTACCTTAATTGATAGGGGTATTTTGTAAATTATATAAATAGTTGGGCTTACAATGCAACTTGTTTATTTTATAAATTTAAAAATGGCATGGGTAGAAAAAGAATTATATCTAGCTATTGAACTACCACTGATATTACGGGTAATTTATAGAAATAGTTGTGCCCAATTTTTTATTTTATTTTAAAAGGTTATTTTTAGAAAAAGAATTTCACCTAGCGATTTAACCATCTTTGATATCTTAGGTAAATTATATAAATAGTTGAGCCGACTTTGTTTTTTTATATTATAAATATATAAATATAAAAGAAAGAATTTCGCCAAGCGATTTTACTACTCTTAATGCATTTCTATATAGATATTTAAAATAAATAGTTCTTACATAGCACATATTTATTTCAAACTTTAAATTCAATCCACTTATTCTATAAATTATAATAAAAAAAATTAAAATTATTAACTAGTCATTCTTTATAAAAAAGATTGTATGGGTAAAATTGATCAATACGGATAGTAACGCAACTGTAAAAAGGGTTAACAACTATTTAATAGTAAAACTACCATAAAATGGTAAGTTTCATTGGTCAAATTGACAATTCGATGGGTTGGGACCATTTAACTATTATACTGGTAGATTTTATCTAAAAGTTTTTTTGTGTGTGGGAAATAATACTATTATTATTTTGACCTCAGCTGTAGACACATATGTGTGTGCGTTTTCATGCTTCACTTGGCTAAGTAAAAGCAACAGCCAAGTGCAAAATATATTTCCTTTAAAGCGGGTGAGGAGAACAAAAATGAAACGGAAGACACAAAAGGAAAAGTCCTTGGAAGAGGGTGTGAGGTTGTGTGTGTGTGTGTTTTGCATAATTTAATGTATGACTCGGGAGGTGGACGAGGACCAAGGATGCAGGATACCCGCCATAAAGTGGCCACCAGGCTGCCGCAGGATGCTTTCTATCAAGTCAAGGTAACGGCCGAAACTTGAGAAATATTTCATGAGGCGAACGCGGCAAATGTGTTGCAAGACACGCCACTAAAATGCTGGCCAAACGGCATCCTTCTTCGCTTTTTTCCCTTCTTAAAGATTTTTCTTTTCTTCTTTTTTTTTTTTGCCATTTGCCAACAATTTTATAAATTATCAATTTCACTCGCCCGACAGAAAGGCTAAAAAGCAAAGCAAGTGCTGGCAGAAAAAAATTGGAAGAAAAAAGGAGGGCGCGCGCACAAAATAAATAAATGCAATAAGCGAAGGCAAATGGAAAATTGTGAAATTGGGGAAAATTGGAAAACCGCAGAAATTGCAATCGAAAATCTGCCACAAGTTGCCATTAAATGTCAATCGGCGGGGTGGGTGAGGGGGAAGAGAAAGGGGGGGCTTTGCAGGAGGGAAATGTGCAGTTAAATAAAAATCAAAGCGGTTTACGTTATCAGCCAGCGATTCTGCTGCCAGTCGAAGAAGTTGCGTTGACAGAATTTTCCACCCACCCACCGGTTTTTCACTTTTTCCCGCCCTCGGGGGCATCTGCATTTGGTGGCAGAGCAAATGCGAAATTGGTTTATGCAACAGACTTTTATGGTGCAGATCAGGAGACGAACATCGAACATCGAGCATCGAGCATTTGCCAAATGCCAAACTCCGAGTGACGGAGTCCTGGATTTTCCAAATGACAGGCCAGTGCATTTAGAAAAATCGTTTTTGAAATCCCTCGTTGGATTTGGCATGTTTCGAATTTCCAATTTAAAGTGGTTCCTCAAAATACTGCCTTTATAAATAAGTAAATACCCAAAACGATCTAAAAAATATTTACTATCCCTTAATCTTGGGGTTTAAGAAACTAGTAAGTAAATGAATAAAATAAAGCCTTTTCTTCAAATTAGCCATTTTAATTTGATTCTTATTTCAAAATAGGTACACACTGATTTAATTTTTAAAAATGTTAATAAGCCTAATTTTATTTTAAAATTTTGTAAAATGCTGGTTGAAAATTGTTTTGATTTTGAAATAGATTTAAACAAACAAAATTATGATTGTAAAAATAAGAATTGATTTATAAAAGAGGGGTTAAAATTTGTTCAATTGTTCGTCATATGTGAAAAGATTACCTAAAAGACTTAAAAAGTTACACCGTATGCCTTAGTTTTTAAAAGAGCATATAAAATAAATTATTTTGACTTTGAAAAATTTTTTTTAAAAATGTCTCTCCAAAAAAAACTACAGTTTTATTTTTCTTTAAACAACTTGGGGACAAATATTAACTTAATATATTTTTGAATAATAATTCTTTGATTTGGAAAGCTTAAAGTAAGGCTTATTTTTAGACAAATGTACATCTTTTAATATATTTCTACCAATGATTTTCAGATTTCTTGAAGAACTTGTTATTCAATTTAGTGGCCTTAATGATTTTCCTTAGTATTTTCCAGTGCAGAATAACTGGTTGAAGGTTGGAGGCGTTTGGGGGCGATGCCAGCATCAATCGCAGTTGTGCAAATAAATTTGCCGTTCACGTACATGAAAGCCGCTTGCACAAGCATGCAATCATCCTCAAATATTGTCCCAATCCGAATCCCAATTGCAGCCCATCTCCTCGATTTTGGAACCCAGGCAGTTCAGACAGCCCAGACCGCATTGAGACCTCCGATTCCTATTCCTATTCCTATTCCGATTCCGATTCCTATACCAATCCCAATTCGGTTTCGGATTTGGAGTTGGTTTGGGATTTTGGTTGGTATAGGCGCAGTCGGCAATCACCTCACCTGTTCGATGGCCACAATACCAATGATGACATTTGCTGGGTCGAGTTGAGTTTTATGGGATTTTAGATATTTATAGATTGCAATCGCTCTGCTGGGCAGGAGTAGGGGGTTGGGCACCCCTCTCGAAAGTGGCATCGAAATGGATCCTTTGGGGGGGGCGGGTTGAGATGCCAGGATGCTGGATAGCTGGGTTTCTGGGACTCTCGGCTGTCGTTGCCCAACGGAGCATAAAAAATTGCTGCACTCAGACTCAGAACTCTGGCAATGTTTGGGGCGTGGATGAATGTGAATGGGTGCAAAATGTTGGGGGGGGGGCTTTTCCAGGGGACGGCGGTGCACCCTAAACGATAGCAGGCAAAGTCAATTTAGTGAAAATGCGAGGCAGCAAGTGAAATGTCATAGCCAAGTGGGTGGGGCGGGTGGCCTAACCTTCGGCAGTCTTCTCTTCAATGGGTTACCGAACCACCCACCCAGCCTCTACACCCTCCCCCGGAAAACCACCGCCCCCCCCGCCAACAGCTGTCATTGTCAGTGGGCCACATGCTGTCTTTTCTCCACCCACAAAGCTGCAAGTTGCACTTTTGCCTTAAAGAAGAGCTCCTCTTCGAATGTTTAACTTATTGCCATAAATACACAGCAATCTAAATTGTAGTTCCAGGTGGTAAATGTTTTAAAAAATTGTTTAAATATTAAAGGGAATATTATTCTAAACCTTCAATATTTTGCTGAGCAACAAATAAATTTAAAAACTAAACAAATTTTATTTTAAGATATAAGTGTTGAGAAATAAGTTTAATTTCCTTGAAAATTACGTATACGACACGTATGCCAGTTAGAATTTAGTCCAACAAAATCTATAAAAGCTACATTTAATTGTTATAATTCTTAGAAAAAAGGGGGAACAAAATAACAAAAGTTTTATTGAAATCTGCTCCATCTAGATTAGAATAAAATTTTTTTCAAAGGCAACAGTGCGTATGAGTAATCAATTTGAAATCCAATGCCTCCACCCTAAATATTTATTTATTTTTAAAGTAGTTGCTTATATTCATGGCTTTTTTTTATATTTTAAATATAAATATTTGTATTACTAAATATAAAATATATAAATAAATTAGGGATTACTAGAAGGATTAAAAGGTTTCTTAAATGTTCTTATTAATATCTGTATTTAAAAAGTGCTAAAATATCTCCTTGAAAGTTACAAAAAAAAGTAAAGCTTTTTTTATTGCATTTTTTGGAATAAAAAGTAATACTTAATTATTCCAAGAATAATTATTCTTCAAATATAACCAAAATAAACTAATTGTACAAATTGTTTTCATCATCTTAAAAGGACATGGTATATTAACACTTACCTTATTCCTTTTGTTCATTTTTCCTTATATTTTGTTCTACTTCTGTAATGCTCTAATAACTCTATAAAATATTTACTTCATGTGTTCACATGTGAGTGCCATAAAATAAATATTTGTATTGGTGACAAACCTCTGGAGATTTTCACAACACCTTAAAAGCTTTGGCCAAATACTCGTATCTGTGAACTTGTATTTATGAAAGGTACTTTTTTTTTTTCAGCTGCAGCAGCCTTTCTCGACTGGCAGTCATTTCCCACTTGGCTTCGACTTTGACACTTTTTGGAAAAAGGAGCAGCTTAAAGCCACATTTGGCAAAAAAAAAAACTTTGCAGCTGTAATCCCAGGAACTCATGTGTCCTTCCAACTCGAAGCAATCAGTGGGAAAAATAGAGCGCGAAAAATGCTTTTGCATGCTGGGTGCATTCTGCATTCTGCATTCTTTATAATTGCCATATCATGCTGCATTCGGGGATCCCCCTGGCCACGCCCCCTCGCCAATTTCACGCCCTTGCAACGCTTTTCCATCGCTTTTCCACCGCTCTCCACCTTTGGCGAAGGGACAGTGATGAAAATTCAATTTGAAATGCGCAATCAGCAAACAAACTGGCCACGCCCACTACGTGACCTGCAAGTGGGCGGTGGGTGGAACAAGTGGGCGGCAAATGGAATGGATCCTACAGAAGGGACCCCCAAATGAAATTGTCTAAACACGTTACGAAAACCAGGTGAACTTGGCCAACAAAAGTCATGTCAATTCTCTAACTAGAAAGAGATATCCTTGACTCTTTATGAGCCTAGGAAAAGGACAGAAAGGTAAATATATCCTGAGATATATAGATGTGCGTGTAATTGTAAAATATATCTCTTGAATTTATTTATCAAATATATGTTTAGGGTTAAACAATAGCAAATAAAGATTAAGATAAATGGGTAAGTTGAACAGGGATATTTACAACTTTGTACATATTTAAGGGTTTTTCATTAGACTTTTGCATTAAAAAGACAAATATATAAAGTTTAATTACCTCTTTTGCTAAAACCCTGAAATCCCCTTGATGAGAATCCCCCAGTGACTTTCCATAACGAAACCACAATCCGCTTGATGAACTTTATTTAGTGACTCCCTTTAGGATTGGTTGTTTCAGCAGACACGAAAAATAGAGAAATGCCGAAGCGCATATAGTTCAGCTGTCAATTGCAATTTATGCAGAGGAGCTAAGACCGTTAAGGGTTTAATTTCGGGGGATTCGAGGATTCAGGAACCGGAATTCGGTATCCAGTTGCAGTGGCCAATAAAAAGGTGTTGATGGACTGCGACATGGCTGCACAAATTGCATCGACACGGGTTTGGCATATGGCCAGAATCGAATAAAATAGGACAGGACAGACCCCAATAGAGGTAATGGGATGATGGGATGCTGGGCGGGATGGGCGGTATGGGGGCGTGGTCACGTTGCAGTTGCAACTGCAGTCGCAGCTAATTAAACGCGAAAATTGCAGCGGGGGGCAGTGAAATTGTTGCCAATTTTACAGCCACTGAAATTGGAGTTCAAGCAGAGATGCCCCTCTATAAAAAGAAGGGCAAAAATTATTATAAAATAACTACTACTTCTTTGTTTATTGGGTTAACATATACATTTTACTAACGTTCATATTCATAAATAAATATTTATAATCATTTCAAAACTAGATGAAGTTCTAAAATTCTTTATATAAAGTGGTATAGGCACGTATCAGTGGTAAACTATAGTTTATTATAACTTTATACTATGCTACATCATGGTTTTTAGGACTAACATTCATTTTACTAACGTATATATTCAAAAATTTCATATATGTAGTATAATATAACAGAATAAGATATTAATAAACATTTTAAAACAAGGTGTAGTCTTAAAATTCTTTATAAGAAGTGGTATAAACTGTTATTAGTGGTTATAATGTATATATATATATACTATGTATTAAATTAGCCAAATGATATGCCATATCTAAGAATAACAAAAAAGGTTGATATATGGATACTTTCCATCACTGACGTGGCCTATATAGAGACGAAAGAGGCTGTGTGACAATGGGGGCGTGGCAATAACCGTCTATTAGGCCAAAATGTCGTACCCCGAGCATCCAACGCTACCCATTCGATTTCGATTTCAATTGACATTCAATGCAAGCCGAAACTCACGAAAGCAAATTAAATATGCTAGGATCTGCGGATCCTATGCGGATCCCATGGCCATTCGCATACTCATTTCGATTACCATACCCCCGATCCCAAATGCGAAATCCCAAAACCCAAATCCCCATCGGAACCCATGTGGTTTGCTTGGCCGCAGGGGAACTCGAATTAGAATTGAAAATAATTGCAGCTGGCGCCGTTTCAATTAGGTACGTTGCATGAATTTGCTAATGCAGCTGATTCCCTCACGTCATGCCACCCAATCCCAATCCCAATCCCAATCCCAATCGCAATGCCAATCCCCAATCTAAACCCAACCCAATTCAAAGTCTAGACCCAGATCCAGATCCCAACCTCTGCAGTTTGCACTTTTATCCCAGTACATCCCCCTCAATTTGTTGCTAATTGCACGGCATTATGCACTGAGCGAATAAATAAAAAAAAGAACAATTGCTTAGTAACATAAATGTAGGTAGGTAAACAAAAAACATTTATAGTTCTTATCAACCAAAATATCAAAATAAAAGGGAACTTTTATTTTAATACCTTTTTTTAAATAACTATTTTAAAATTTTTTTTAATATTTTTAAAATTCTTTTTATAATAGAGTTTATTCAAATTGATTTACACACCATTTAGCCCTTTTTGACCAAATATATAATGTCTAATTTTGGAATTATTAACAGAAACCATATCTTAGGTTTCAAGAAAAGTTGTTGACTATCATTAAAATAGTTAAAAAAAACCAAAAACAAAGTATAGTCTAAAAAAATATTATTATCATAAAAAAAAGCACAACAAATTTTTTTTTACAACAAATTCAAATTTTTTAACCTTTCCTAAAATATATTATTGATCACTTTACTTTTCACACATTATGAAAATTGTTCAAATTGGTTTTTTGTTTTCAAACATTTTACTTAAACTGGTTTTAGATTATTTTTAGTCCATATAAAAACTCTATGTGTGGAATACTTAAGAAAAAAGGTTACAAATGGTATTGTGATACTTCTTTTTTGTTGATTTCTGAGCTGAATTAATTTCTGACAGTGTACCATGCTGTTGTTTTAACCCTTTTAGATAATTTTAAGTCCATTTATAAATTTTAACAGTGGAATACTTAAGAAAAATGTCATACATCTGATTGTGATACGAATTTTTTGTTGATTTCGGAGCTGAAATCATTTCTGACAGTGTACCCTGCAGGGCAACACCGAAATTGAGTGGCCACAGAGGAGCTGAAACCGCCTTAACCCCTGTTTGCCAGCTGCCTGTTACCAGTTTCCAGTTACCAGTTACCAGTCGCCAGTCGCCAGTCGCCGGTTGGCAACTCATTCCCAGCGACGTTTCCCGTGCAATTTGCCAACTGCACTCGAGGGATGCATTCTGCTGACCGAACGACCCGGCCAACTGATGTTCCGCCCCCCTTTTTTTTGGCCCAAAGGGCAGGGGCTGGTAATGGGAAATGGGAAAGGGGGATCGATTGGGGGGGGGGGGGGGGAGATGGAAATGCGGGTGCCAGTGGAAGCCTAAAAATTCAACTGAATAACCGGGAGTAAAGTTGCATTCGCTTTCATCGACTTGGAAATATGCTTGGCCATAAATCAAGCAATGTCCTTGCCATATTGCCATTGCCAGTGCGATTGCGATTGCCCCAAAATCCAATCCATTTCCATTTCCAGTTCATTTCGGCGCCATTAGTTCCCTTCGATTCGCCATAACTCACATGAAATTCGGCTCGGAATTGATAATTGATTTGGCCATTATGATGTGCCACCGTGCCAGAATGCCACATCATCAAATGGTCCAAATTCACCCACTGCCACACCCACTTTCACTCCCACTTTCACTCCCACATCCACTCCCAGAGTTCATCAGTTGTCCACTTTCAGTGAATTAAAGCTAATCGCAGGAAGATGAGGCTTTCACGTGGCCAAAAATGACAGAAAAATTGCCCATGCACTGAGCATTATTTTTGGATCTCTTTTTTTTCGTTTCATAAAGAATAAATATATATTTATATTTGCAAATACACTTGATCATAAGGAAGTCCTTAAATAAAATTATACGTCGAGTACAAATGTTATGTTGTGATTTTAATGCACACAAAATATTAATGAATTATTAATGAATGAATTATAAATAGTTAATTTCCGACTAATATGAAAAATTTAATAATAATGGTCCAACTTTTATCAGCGGAGGAAAAACTTATGTATACAAATTTGAAAATAGTTACATCCTTAAGAAAAAACAATTATTAATTTTCGATGTATAAAAAAGATAGAAATTTTGTAATTTAAAAATTCACCTGATTATAAGAAAGTATTTATGTAAAATAAGATATAGATGTATGCTTTAAATGTTGTTAAGCTTAAGAATAGTTTATGGCAAACCAAATATATTATTAGGTTTATCTTTAAGAAAAAAGAAATAATTATTTTTCGATGCATAAAAAAGATAGAAATTTTGTAATTTAAAAATTCATCTGATCATAATAAAGTATTTATGTAATATAAGATAGATTATTTATGTATTCTTTAAATGTTGTAAAGTTTAAGAATAGTTTAGACAAACCAAAAATTATAATGAATAAATATCAAAAAAAAAAACAGTTTGATTATTAGTTTCCAATGTTTTTCAGCAGGGGGAAAACTATAGTTCGATAATTAATTTCCAACTTTTTTTTCTGCACAGGGAAAACATATAAAAATTGGAAAATGATGATAACTATTTAAAAAAAACAAATACCAAAGCGGTTAAGGTAGTCGTGCCTTCACTTTTCGCCCCAACAAGTCCTGCGGCGAATTCGGAAAAGCTTTGAAACGGATACAGAGTGGGTTGGAGTGGGCTGGATTTTTGCCCCCACACACTTTTTGGATTTAGGTTGAGGGAGATCTCGGCGATGTCAGAAGTTGGCAGCATTTACTTCATTGTGCTTAACACTTTCCGCTTTGACAGTGCCACGCCCTCCTGGCCCCGCTGAACGCCGCCTTCAAGACCCCACACCCCACACCCCATATCCAACACTCCAAGCCCCAAAACCCCACCTAAGCCACCCCCACCGTATCCACCATCTCCTCGAGTTTAGGACTTCCTGCGGGTGTTGCAAAGTTGTGCGGCTTGGCTGATGTATGCTCATATAACTTTGCCACTAACGATGAGCTCATGAGCTGCATAATAATGAGCCCAAGTCTGTGAGGCCCCACTATTTCGGAGCTTGTAATCCCCATTGGATTGGCTGTGGGGAGGTATACGGTACCCTTGCCCAGAGGGGGTGTTACCCATCTGAAACTGCATTTATCGACTCAATATGCCCGGCCATCAATCGTCAGGTTATGGCCATGAATGCCGCACGATTAATCTGCCAACTGATTTCTCTCCCCTTGAGGACAACAACAATGCCGGTTAATGCGGGCCAATTATTCATATTTCCAACCGATTCCAGTTCAAATCCAACCTACGGCTACTCCAAAAAATACCGGGGGCGGTGGTGGGTTAAGGGCCAGGGAGCGGGCAAACTTATGAAGTTGTACTGCCAAATGATTTGCTTTGATTAACATTTCCATACGCATGTCTGGCGATTCCTGTTTGTGCCTCTGACCTGCATACAAAATGTCCTTTTCGTTCTGCACTGAGAGAAATCGGGCTTCACTTAGTTTAATCTCATTAAAATTCTAAATCCTCTGGGGAATGTCTGCCAATCTTCGGTAGAAGAAGAATCCACTAATTTTTTAGGTTAAAAGGTTTCTACTGACTTGTGGTCTAGTACCAGTTGGGAGTTATAAGAATGTTTTCTTTCTTTGGAATAAATAATAGTTATAGTAATAGATGTATTGGCAAAATTGTTCTGAGCAGCTTGATCCCTTTAACTTTAAGGAATATTTATTTTTTGACCCATTTTCGTATTTTTTAAAGGGGGTGCATCGGTTTTTTTTGTAATTCAGATTTTGGTCAAAAATACCCATTTTAGTGGTTTTGTAGTCGTAGCTTAGGCAAATCAAGGCGTACAGCTAAAAGACCGACTGCTTTGAGCAGCTTGCTACAAATGCTATCGATCCCTATCACTTTGAGAAAGATTTATTTTTTGACCAATTTTCGCATTTTTTATAAGGGTACATCAGTTATTTTTGGGATTCAGATTTTGGTCAAGAATACTAATTTTTTTGGTGGTTCTTCAGTCGTAGTTTACCCAAATCAAGGCGTACAGCTAAAAGACCGACTGTTTTGAGCAGCTTGCTACAAATGCTATCGATCCCCATCACTTTAAGGAACATTTATTTTTTGACCCATTTTCGCATTTTTTATAACATCGGTACATAGGTTTTTTTGTGATTCAGATTTTGGTCGAAAATAATCATTTTCAGAGGGGTCTATTACAATACTCCGATCTCTAATTATCACACGTGATATGCATCTCATGATATCTTTTTAGCTAGACAATTATTTATACTCCGAAATCAGTCTATAGCATACTACTATAAGGCCATTCGGTTGGGGGTTGTTAAAATAGCACAGTAGGAGTATTATATATTACAT
Source organism: Drosophila suzukii (assembly GCF_043229965.1). Lineage (NCBI taxonomy): Eukaryota > Metazoa > Arthropoda > Insecta > Diptera > Drosophilidae > Drosophila > Drosophila suzukii. The sequence goes on from NC_092084.1 coordinate 18,280,968, forward strand.
AAACAGCATTCCGATCTCAAGTTATCACCAAAATTTATGGATGAACATTGGTATATCATGGTTTTTATATAGCTAGACAATTATTTATAGCCCGAAAGCACTCCGAGAACGGGCAATACTTGACATTAAAATTAAATGGTTTTAACCGACTAATTATTTAGTACCAGTTGGGAACTATAAGTACACCAGTCGGAGGAAAAATTGTAGTTCCAACATTTGTGGTTAGCTTTACTGTAATAGTTGCTTTAATCGATTTCAAGCTTACTTTGTTCAGTTACAATAATTTTAAAGAAACTCTATACTATATGTTTTAATTTGTAATCGGCAGTAAAATCTATATGCGTTGGTTTACAAGCTATTACAATTTTTTTCATAACCTTTTAAGTAATAATTAAAGGAGGGGGAAACACATTGCTAAGAACTCTAGGCTGGCACCTTTAATTATATCGCAGCCACCATCTTTCCCTCGAAACTTTCAAGTGTTTAATTGCAGTTCGTGAGTGCTAAATACTTGATTTATTTTTCTGCGTATATACATGGCCGATCTGCAGCTACTTGGGGCTATTTAGCTGCGAACTTCAAGTGGGCAGGGGGAATGGAGGGGTTTTTGCTTCTGGCCATCGTCTTTTCAATTAGCCCGATGCAAAGCATCCTGCCCCCCCCCCTCCCTTTGCAACCGAAAAACCCCCTTCAAAAACCGCCACCCCTGAAGGCCTCCACTAAAACTCAGACCATTGCGTTACAAGTGCAAATTAGTCGAGAGTGCCAACAAATTTAACGAGCAAATTTACACTCAGCGAGCAGCAACAGAAGGGCATTTTCTGGAGGGGGATTTTCCGGTACGGGGGCTTCCCGGAGGGGCCGGGAGGCTTCCTGAGGCCATGACCCGAGTGCATGTCCCTGGCCCGATCTCACAATTGCCCCGGACTTTCATCCAAAGGCAGTTGCAAATTTGCCTCCCTTTTTTTTTTGGGTGGTGCTTCGCTCTGCCTGTGTTTTAATTTAAGCAACACAGTGCCGCAATTGCCCCCAAAAAAAAGGAGGGAAAAAGTGAAAAGCCTTGTGGCAGGACGAACGAACCTTTTCCCCAATTTTTGCTCCGCTTTTCTTGGGCGTTGGCCACTTTTTCTTTGCCGCCGTAAGTATTTTCCTTTGATTCGCAGGCCGTGTGTGTTTGTCGTTGGAAATTGATTCAAGAATCGGATGCAGGGCAAGTGGGGTGGAGTTGGACAGCTGGACCTTTGGTCCTGACCCAACCTGACAGAATCCTGCTCCCAGGACCCAGAACCCAGAACCTAGAACCCAAAACCAACTGCAGTCCCCGGACCAGCTGTGAACCCATGTCAACTTTAATTGAATTTGATAGAACGGATATTTAGCCAAGGTTGCGCACCATTTACACCATTAGCAAGGACCTCCTGCTGGCCAAGGATCCCCACCTCCTCCTCCATCTCCACCTCCCTATCCATCTCCATTTCCAATCTCCATCTCCATCAGAATCCACAACTCATATTCGTAATTAAACTCAGAGTGGGCGTATGTTTGTTTTCCGTCATGTTCGCCTGTCTGCATATTTCAATAAATTCCCAAAGTTCAGTTTATTTTTACATAGCACATAGCCCATACCTAAAAATCAATATATGTTACAGGTGTACCTAAATTTTAAAGGTTTTAGGGGGTCATGTTACATTTTGTAGTTTAATAATTTACGAAGAAGTCAAAAATATATTAGCAATATTTATTATAAATATATATGGTAATAAAAAAAAGATATTAGATCATAAGAGATACTTAACCAATTTTTGATCGATTTCTATATGGTAAAAAAAAGGAAATTTACATTTTAAGAGATATTTTCCAATTGTATTTATAGCCTACTCCCATTTAAAAGTTGAATAATTTTAAAACCAATATTAAAAAGGCATTTATATGGTAATACAAAATGAATATTACATCTCAAGAGATATTTTCCAGTTGTATTTATTGTCAATTCCCAGTTAAGAGTTTAATAACCAATTGTTAATAGATATTTATATGGTAATTAAAAAGGTTTCTTCATCTTAAGAGATATTATCCAGTTGTATTTATTTATTTTTCATCGCTCTCATTTTAGAATTTAATTATTTAATGGCTGGAGCTCAAAGTTTCGGCTACACTTCCAGCAATCACTCAAATTCTCAGCCATGACTCGTTATTTTTGTATCCCCTGGCTGAAGATGACAAGCCAAGCTGAGTGTCTGCCCAAAATCACAGAGTAATGATTAAAATATTAAATTGCCTGGCTGGTTGCACCGAGCTGGTCATTTTGGTACATCTATTTCGATTTATGTCATTGCTAAAAGCCAAGTGAGAGAATTGTTGTTATTAACTGGGACATCTGTTGGCCAGACCGGTTTGCCAAAATATCCACGCACATTCAACGGCGATAGCTCTTTTTTCTGTGAATGAATGTCATATCAACTGGCACATATATCTTTTATTATTATTATTTTTTTGTGGGCTTCCAAGTGTGTCCAATGACTTGATCTGCTCCACAAAAGGTCCACAAAGTCGGCCCTGGGCGGTATTTTGTTTGGGCTGGGCTTTCGGTTTCGGGTTTTGTGGGGATTTGAGTAATGAGTGGTAAGTACAGCGTTACTTGGTAAACTATTTTGGGTATAAAGGCGTTTGCACTGCAGTATTTCTTATCAAACAGCCTACAGCTTTCAACTCACTAACATCTTACGGTTTTTAGTCCTCAAATTAAGATCCTAAAATGGCATTCAAGGTGGGTTCTCTAGGGCCAAAGGACTATCCTAGCAATGAGAAGAAGTAGTTGTAGTGGATTTTATATTTTTAAGGATATAACAAAAATAATAAACGTATAATTTTAAAGAATCGTTAGTTATAAAATGGTTAACTTAATATCACAGGTTTTGGAATTTTAACAAAATATAAAACATATTTTACATTTGATACCTTTAATCTTTAAACTTATAATTTAGTTTTAAATAATACTATGATATAGAAATAGTTATTATAAACATAATGTTTTGAATATGATCTATATGATATAAATATGTGAGCTATTTTATCGATATTTTACTTAAGATCTAGTATTTTTTAACATCATAGACGTTTTTAAATATGATCTTAATTTTTATATAAAAATAAATGTAATATTTTCCGAACCCTTACAGTTTGTGGCCCTTTTCGCACTGATCGCCGCCGCCAGTGCCGGTGTCCTGCCCGCCGCCCAGGTGTACCATGCCGCTCCGGTGGCCACCTATGCGGCACCCGTCCTGAAGACGGCCCATCCGGTGCTGGCCAAGGCCGACGAGGAGTACGATCCCCATCCGCAGTACAAGTACGCCTACGATGTGCAGGACTCGCTGTCCGGCGACTCCAAGAGCCAGGTGGAGGAGCGCGACGGGGACGTGGTCCGCGGGGAGTACTCTTTGGTCGATTCCGATGGATTCAAGCGTACGGTCCAGTACACCGCCGATCCCGTCAATGGGTTCAATGCCGTGGTCAGCCGGGAGCCCCTGGTTAAGGCCGTGGTCAAGACCGTGGCCCCGGTGGCCCCCGTCTACACCTCCTACCACTAAACTACGCCTGTTTAGACCAAATTTGTTGACTTAGTTGTAGGGTTTCATCCGCAAATATATGTATGTTTTTTTCGCACTACAAAATATTCTTTCTTTTAGAACGACTACATTTTATTGCTTATAACCTATTGACATTACATAAAAAAAGAAGAAACAAGCACTAAATTATTTGGGACTCATGGTACAAATATGTGATCTCGCTAACCTTTGCTAAAATAATGATAAGGCCCAAACACTTGTGAAGAGTGACACATAAAAAATCCATAGCTTAAGTTTTTTAATATGATACGATTTGAAGAAAATTCCAATTGCATTTATAACGCATATTCTAATTCGCTCTTGTTATCAGCTCTGTGATAAAGCTTGTCTCGCATCTAATGTCATGATCCCTTTGGAATTTCGGGGGGTGCTCCCAAACGGCCGGAAACGGGACCCCGGGCACCATTTCCTGCACCCGTGGAGTAAATCAAAAGCACTTCCTATAAGAGTAGAATAATATGTACATTGGGCATAGTCCCACTGGGTTCCGCTTTACTTTTTATTCCGATGCCGTTTGCCTTTGTTATTAAATTGCCAGCCACACTGCGCACACTGGGGAGTATTTATTAAGTCATAACCTCCCATATGTGGGATATATTGAGGAGGGGGTGGGGGTGGTGTTTGGGAAGTGGGTGTAATTGTGCTAACAACACACGCGCACAGATGCAAACGACGTGCAGTTCGCACCTACATTCATATATATATATATAGGTATGTGCACCTTAAGGATGGGTAAACTTTCCCCGGCGGAAAGAAAGTGCAGAGAGAGTAGTAGCGAAGAAAAAACAGGAGAAAAGCTTGTCGAGAGGGTGCTATTAAAAGTCCTATGAATTTTATAGATCAATGGATTAAAAATCCTATTTCTTTAAAGCAATAATAATATATTAGTTTATATTAACAATAGGCATTTCCAAATTATATCAGGGTCTTTATAAAACTATATAAATAATTATCAAGAATAGAAACTGATTTGGCAAGTACTTCACATTGTAGGGTATTTTCCAGCACTGGATTTGCGAGTGTTTGGTTGGCCAACTGACTGCAATTGTACTGTGGAAAGTTTGCGAATCTTAACGATTTGCTTATTGTTCTTTCCCGTTATGCATTTACCGAGTACATATAGGGGTTCCATACTCAAAGACTGCCTGCTGGGTAAACTAGTTGCCAAGTTGCTTCGGCAAGGGCACAGAATTTGGGGTCCATTGGGGTACGGTGAACATTAATGGGTTAACTACATTTCTAATGGCCCGAAACAGCAGGCAGCTTGAATCGAATAAAAGGTTAAGTAAGGGGAAAATTTATTAGTTTGGTCTCTTAAAATGTTCTTAAGAACGTACTATTAAATAGAAGCAAGAACAAAAAATAAAACAATTTTAATTTGAAGTTTTTAGGATTATTTACATATTTTTAAATGTAATTAGGAAACTCACTTCTTAATACAAAAATCATTTGAAAATGTCTGATTTTTGACTAACTGTCTGGTATTTTTAACCAATTTTTGGACTCCTATACTGTCCAAAAAGTGGGTTGACTCATTATAATTAAAATGAATAAATAGGAAAAACTTTTATTTTAATACAAAACTAAATTAAATAAATACATTTTCAGATTAAGAATATAAATAAGACACCTAAACATGCATTAAATAAATAAGATTTTTTATTTTAAAGTAAAATGGTTGTTAAGTTTCATAAGAATTAATCGAAGGCAAATGGTGGGTAAGCTCCAGTCGTTTAGTCCCAGTATTTTCCATTTTCCTTTCGACTTTCGTGTGCCACATGGCCTCGGCAGCTTATGTTGCTGCTGTGCTGTTGCTGCTGCCGTGGGTGTTGCTACTGTTGGTGTTGCTGCTGCCACTGTTGCTGCGGCAACTTGCCGTCGCCGAAATGAAATTCCCGTTTAATTGCTGCAACAGACGGCTGGTGCCACACATGTTGCACATTCCACGGGCTGTGGGCCAAAGGAAAGCCGGGCAGAATAAGCACGACTATAACTAATTGAATTATGCGGTTGCAGCTTCACTACAGCTCTTCGTTTCCTTGATTTTATTTTTTGCCCCTGCTTCGTGGCTTAAATCGCGCTTCCAGACCATTTACTACGATAATTTCCAAGCATTTACAATCTAGAATTATTTGAAGAAAGTATTTTTAAAAAAGAAATACAGGTCAGACATTTCTTCGAAATAAAGTAAGCTCCATTTTATATAACTTATTCATGTGGCAAGCAATTACAATTTAGAATTCCTTTAAAAAAAATTGCTTAAATTATAAGTGCATGTGTATTTAAGATTTTTTAAGATAAAGTATATGTATTTTCAGTCTTATAAATATACCATCTTAGATTCTAACACATTTCTTTTGGTCTAAGATCAGTATTTCATGCTCTTGTCCTTTGATTTTAGTTTTTTTGCATGAAGAATAATTTGATTTTTTTTTATTTTTGCCAATAAATCCCTTTTTTTTGCTCTGGTTTTTTTCGGTGCATGGGGATTTCACCTCCGGTTTGATGTGTCCATTATCCTGGTCGCGCTTTGACGCCCAACTGCCGCATAAATGTGCCAACGGAATTCAGAGCCCCGTCGAGCGACAATGGCTCAAAAGGCCGTTTGTCCTTCGGCAGCGGACTCGTCGGTTGTGGGATGGGTATGCGATATGGATATGGATATGGATGGATATGGATGGATGTGTGTTAATGGCGAATGCACTGTTCCACAAGGATGCAGTGGCCATCCGACTGGGAATAGCTTTTCCTCGACGGCCGGCAATTGGGAAATGGACGAGCCAGGCACAACATCAAAGGACTCATCATGGTGTCGTTTTTGAAATTGGAATGGGTATGGTCATGTGGTTTTGTATGTGGCTGTGTGAGCTCTCTGCCAACTGAAAGTCAGCAGAGTGTTAGGCAAAAATTCCCAAAAAAAAGCCGCACCTTGGCTTTGGGGAGCAAAATGGAAGTTTTCATCAAATGCAAGGAAATATTTCAACCAATCAGTTGGTATACTGGAAATAATGCTTATATATAGGTCGATTAATCTACTGGAAATACCTAGAAATGTTAGGTTATTATAATATTTCCGTTTAAGAAAACCTTTTTTATTTTCCGGATGGTTCCGACTTATAAACTAGTTGCAAAAGAAATACGACTTTTGGGAAAATTTCAGCCCGATAGCTTTAGAACTGAGAGACTAGTTTGCGTAGAAACGGACGGACAGACGGACATGGCTAGATCGACTCGAGTAGGGATCCTGATCAAGAATATATATACTTTATGGGGTCGGAAATGCTTCCTTCTACCTATTACATACTTTCCGAGGAATCTAGTAAACCCTTTTACTCCAAGAGTAACGGGTATAGCTACCATTCTATATCACACTCAGCTGCCTATGTATATATAAGTACTCCCCTATGGGGTTTTCGGGGTCCTGCGGAAAAGCCTTTGGTGATAATCAATCAATAGCCAGACGACATCCGAGATAATCTCAATTATTTATGCCGTTACTTACGACGAACACCAGGCACACCCAAAAGTGCCAGAGACAAACCCGAATAAACATCCAACGTCAAGCCCGAAATGACTTTATAATCTTATTAAATTTTAATCTTCCAATCAGCTAAGGACGCACCCTTTGTCGAGCCCACGAAATTATGCTGGGAAAAGTTACAGCCGCAAAAAATAAAAAGGGAAACCCCAAAAAAAAGAAAAGAAAGGGGGATTCCGATGGCGGGTAAAACAACCTGTTCGATTGTGTTTTTTTTTTTCCTTTGGGGTAAAAGAGGCCGTCAAACTTTTCCAATTGCTGTTAACAAAACAGAAATCAAAATTGATGGCCAACTTTTGATTAGTTTCCCATTTTTAGGCCTGCATTCGGTTGTCGATTGTCGCTGAATTTTCCTCGCCAGGTGTTTGTGGAGCCGCCTAATTGAAAAGCCAACTGCTGTCCGCTGTCCGAATGGCGAAACTGAAAATCCCCGGACCAAAATATTCCGGCAACGGCAACGGTACGTTAAGCGCCACAAAAAGAAAATTGTTCCAGCTGCATTTGCATTTGTTGCAAAAGTTTTCTGGCCCTAAATTGCTGATCAAAAGTTTTTCGGGGCTACAAAATGCATTGAAAGAAAATCTCAGTGGTTTCGGACACGAAATTTTTGACCTATAAAAGAAATGCCAGGCATAGTAAATCATTTTTGAAACACTTGCGTTCATTGTAATTATACCCGTTACTCGTAGAGTAAAAGGGTATACTAGATTCGTCGGAAAGTATGTAACAGGCAGAAGGAAGCGTTTCCGACCCCACAAAGTATATATATTCTTGATCAGGATCACTAGCCGAGTCGATCTAGCCATGTCCGTCTGTCCGTCTGTCCGTCTGTCCGTCTGTCCGTCTGTCCGTCTGTCCGTCTGTCCGTATGAACGCTGAGATCTCGGAAACTATGAGAGTTACAATACTGGGATTAGGCACGCAGATTCCTGAGATTCCTGCGCAGCGCAAGTTTGTTTCAGCACAGTGCCACGCCCACTCTAACGCCCACAAACCGCCCAAAACTGTGGCTCCTACAGTTTTGATGCTAGAATAAAAATTTTAACTGAAATGTATTGTTCTCATCAATACCTATCGATTGACCCAAAAAAAAGTTTGCCACGCCCACTTTAACGCCCACAAACCGCGAAAACCTGTGACGCCCACAATTTTCATGCTAGATAAAAAATTTTAACTGAAATGTATTGGTCTCGTCGATACCTATCGATTGATCCAAAAAAAAATTTGCCACGCCCACTCTAACGCCCATAACGCTTAAATCTGTATACCGCCGGTAGGTGGCGCATTTTAATCTCGCTTTGCTGCTTGCATAGCTCCATATAGCTGAGTAACGGGTATCTGATAGTCGAGGTACTCGACTATAGCGTTCTTCCTTGTTTTTGTATGATTAAACAAAAAAGATTATACCTTACATTAACCCGTAAAATATGCTCCTTTGTTAATCTATATTTGTTTATATAGTCTTAGTTTTGCAATCATTATAACAATACAAATTAATAAACAAAATAAATAACCTTTATAATCTATATTTTTATAATCATATCTATAAATGTTTAAAAATTATGTACTGTTGATCAAAATATTTACTTTGAATTGTAAATTAAAATTTTTAAATTGAAATTATAAAGAATTATTTCACTAGTATATAAAATAGTTACCCCTAAGCTAAAAAAGTTTGTTAGATATTCCTAAACAAATATTTATTTTAAAGTGTGGGTAGAAGGAAGCGTTTCCGACACTATAAAATATATATATTCTTGATCAGTATAAGCCATATCGATCTGGCCATGTTCGTCTGTCCGTATAAATGCTGGGATTTCGGAAACTTTAAAGGCTACAAGGCTGGGATTTGGCATGCAGATTCTTGAGGTTCTTGCGCAGCACAAGTTTATCTCAGCAGGGTGTCACGCCCTCTTTAACGCCCACAAACACCCATAACGCTAAGAAAAGTGTAAATCGGACATTGTTCTGATCATCAATACCCATATATGTACATGTCGAAATTGTTTAAATCGGACCATCATTTAAAAATTTATAAGCAAACAAAGGGTGCAATCTCGGAAACATTCGATTTGATGCATGCATATCTCCATCTCTCTCGCACTCCCTTTAGCTGAGTAACGGGTATCTAATAGTCAAAAAGTTCAAAAAATTAACTTAATGGTATATAGTTGCTTTTGTTTTTATAGTTAATATGTTTAGAAGGAATATCAACATATATGGTTCTGCGATTTTAAATTTGGAGCTGTTTTAACATTAACACAAGCTGAAATAATGATTAAATTCGTCGACCTTGATGCAGAATTTATAAGTATATATAAAAATTAAAAATACCCATATTAAAAAGACAATCTTATCTTGGTTTATTTAGATTGTACAATGTACATATATGAAACAATTAAATGTGTCATTATCAATAAATACACGTATTTCTTTGATTTCAGCTTAGTTTCGAGTTGGAGCTGCTAACGTCCACAATGAAAACGCGGTTTTTAGTAACTATAATGTTTCTTTTCCTTCAGAAAGGACATTCTGTTTTTGGTGCAACACATATAGAAATCTCACACGAGTCAATTGGTCAGAATGCTAAAACCGATTGCGACGATTATTTGTTTTCGATTTTTAAGCCTCTTCTCAATCATTTTGAACATCTGGAAACGGCAGTCAATGAAAATGATGAACTGAAAAGGCAGGTAAATACTATGAGAGAGACTGTTAAGGATCTGCAAAGTCAAATCAAAATTAATGAAGAGCATATAAATGCGAAAGAAGAAGCTCTCAAGGGTCAGCGTGAGAACCTTCAAAATAGAGATAAACAAATCTCGGACCTAAATACTATGAGAGAGACTGTTAAGGACCTGCAAAGTCAAATCAAAATTAATGAAGAGCATATAAATGCGAAAGAAGAAGCTCTCAAGGGTCAGCGTGAGAACCTTCAAAATAGAGATGAACAAATCTCGGACCTACGAAATCATATTAAATCACTCGAGAACACTCTATCAGAACGTTCTAATCAGCTTTTGGAGTGCCGTAAAACTGAAGCAAATTTTCCCGACTCAGGTCCCAGTGGCAGTCCCAATGGGATTTACCAAATAAAAATCCAGGGGATGGATCCATTTAAGGTGCCTTGTGTGTCCTCTCCTTCTGGCTGGACGGTAATTCTCAGACGTTTCGACGGATCAGAGGACTTCAATCGAACCTGGACTGATTATAAAAATGGATTTGGGAGTGTCAGTGGTGAGTTCTTCCTGGGGCTGGAAAAAATACATCGGATGACAGCGGCTCGACCCCACGAACTCTACATTAAGCTCGGGAAGGTTGATGGATCCACCAGCTACGCTAAATACGATCATTTCCTTATTGGAACCGAAAAAGAACTCTATGAGCTGAAGAAGCTGGGAGCATATTCTGGTGAAGCCGGAGACTCTCTTATAAAGCACCTTAACAAAAAGTTTACTACATTTGATCGGGATAATGACGATCATGACTTAAATTGCGCCGTTTATCGTGGTGGTTGGTGGTATTTTAAGTGTGCTCAAAGGTAAGCATGTTGAATTAAAATAAATGTAAATTGTATTTCAATAATTACTTCAAATTACAGTGCACTGAATGGAAAATACCATAAAGATGGCCGTGATGTTTCAAAGTACGGAATTATTTGGGGCTCATGGCATAACTACAACTATACGATCTCGCTAACCTTCGCTGAAATGATGATAAGGCCTAAATCACTATAAGGTGTAAATTGTGCTTATGTATAAGCATAACATTTAAATTAAAACATAATTACAAAGTTGGTTCAAAATTTAAATTGCGTAAATCCAATCTAATTATTTTTCAAATTACTTGAAATTACTTGTGGTAACGCTAAGTAACGTAAAAATAAAGGATTTAAATGATGAAAATAAATTCCTCCCAATTAAAAGTTAATTATTTTTGAGTTGCGAAAAAAATGACCGCAATGTTCCAATAGAAATAAATAAACTTTGAATGCTTCACAAAAATCTGTAATTGTTTAAAAATATAATTTTTTGTTTGCCGTGTGCCTCGTGGCCGGGGAACTCCCTTCAGTCCGCCCAGGCAATTGAGTTGCCAGTTGCTACTGAAATCAAGTGAAATCACAGCTGGAAGTGAACATCGCACTTGCTGCAGTTTGCTGGGCAAATGTTGATTAAAATATAATTGGATTCTAATTAATGCTAATTGATTTGTGCGACATGTGCCGGTGTCGGGGATCCGAGACATGCCAAGCAACAGGGATTGCAACCCATTCCCGGGGCTTAAGTATCCATGTCCTTGGATTGCGGATTATGGAGCACCCACACAAATGCGAATACCGCAGGCAGGACCTCACACAGATACGCACGCAGTATCTGTGTGCTGGAGGACAAACAGTTGCAGTTACCAACACATGCACGCCCATCATGTCAAAAGGACAAACTTTCGACCACACACGCACACCACACTCTCAAGCAAACGCACACACAAGCAAATTCGTGGGCTGGCCAACCAATTAAGCTCTGTCAAATTGTTTGGCATTTGAAATGCAGTCGGAAAATGGGTGGAAACGGAAATGGTGGCCACTGCACTGATGACATTCCACACACCTTTCCCAGCTTTTCACTTTTTTATGATAGTTTTCCACCTGACTGCATAGTTGAAATTTCTTTTGGGCACAATTGGCCACAAGTAACAGCGTTTTTACATTATTATCTGCATTTTAAAGTTGCAAATTTGTATTACCCAACAAAAAATGTTTTAAAAACCTGAAAAATGTTGCTTAGCTTTTAAAATAGTTGCAAAATTAACTTTGATAAAACTAAAAAATAAATAAAAATCTAGTCAGCATTTCTCTTAGTTAAAAAATAACTCGTTATCAAAATATTTCACCCCTAAACAGTGAATTATTTTATTTCTTATCAAACAAGAAACAGAAAACAACAATTCATTAATGGCACTTAGTATTAATAAAAGTATTTACAACTATTATATTAAATTTTCGGTATAGGTGGTTTCAAATTTAAGCTTTAATGTTACTTATTTACATATAATAAAACTTCAACCATATTTTTAGAACGTTGAACACCTTAAAAGTTTTTAAAGTTTTCGTAGATATTCCTGTCTAGTTAAACGACAATAGAATTTCCACACGTTATTCGGTGTAACACCTTGTCAGTCATAAAACTTAGTGATTTTTCATTAAACACTTTTCACACCATGCTTTTCCCATTTTCCGCTCCAAAAGCGGCTCAAAAGAGGTCCGTGGATCTTTCTGAAACGCGCTGCGGTTTCAGCTTTGTAAATTGCAGGAGGTGAGCTATCGTTTTAGTTATTAACCAAAGAATTAAACGAAGTCCTTTCGCCCTAGGAATGCTGATCTATTGGCCCAAGGCTATGAGCCGCCGAAGGCTATCCGCACGGGCACCTCCATTGTGGGCATTATCTATAAGGATGGCGTTATCCTGGGCGCCGATACTCGCGCCACCGAAGGACCCATTGTCTCCGACAAGAACTGCTCCAAAATTCACCATCTCCAGGATCACATATAGTAAGTAGCAGATTATATTATAAGTAGTGATTGTACGGGAAAAGTGTGTAACAAATAGAAGAAAGCGTTTTCAACCACATGATCGATTTTGTAGTGTCAATAATTTTGTTTTGATTATTAATATATGTACATCAACCCATCCATTTTTTAAATTGGACCATACATTTAACGCTAGGTGGCGCCAGTTTGGAAATTTAAATTCTGTTGCTCTGGCAACCACATTTTTGAAGCTAGAGAGTTAAAATGTTTTATAGTGCCTATGAACCCCAGTTTCAGATTTTAGTCAAATCTACTTCTCTGCGGTTTTTCGATTATAGTTTAGCCAAATCAAGGCGCACAATAAAACGACCGACTGTTTTGAGCAGCTTGCTACAAATGCAATCGATCCCCATCACTTTAAGGAACATTTATTTTTTGACCCATTTTCGCATTTTTTATAAGGGGGTACATCAGTTATTTTTGGGATTCAGATTTTGGTCAAAAATACTCATTTTAAGTGGTTTTTCAGTCGTAGCTTAGCCAAATCAAGGCGTACAGCTAAAAGACCGACTGTTTTGAGCAGCTTGCTACAAATGCTACCGATCCCTATCACTTTAAGGAATATTTATTTTTTGTCCCATTTTCGCATTTTTTTTAAGGGGGTACATCAGTTACTTTTGGGATTCATTAGTTATTTTTGCGATTCAGATTTTGGTCAAAAATACCAATTTTTAAGTGGTTTTTTTAGGTCGTAGTTTAGCCAAATCAAGGCGTACAGCAAAAAGACCGACTGTTTTGAGCAGCTTGCTACAAATGCTATCGATCCCTATCACTTTAAGGAACATTTATTTTTTGACCCATTTTCGCATTTTTTATAAGGGGTTACATCGGCTTTTTTTGGATTTCAGATTTTGGTCAAAATACTGATTTTTTAGTGGTTTTTCAGTCGCAGATTAGCCAAATCAAGGCGTACAGCAAAAAGACCGACTGTTTTGAGCAGCTTGTTACAAATGCTATCGATCCATATCACTTTAAGTAACATTTATTTTTTGACCAATTTTCGCATTTTTTATAAGGGGGTACATCAGTTATTTTTGGGATTCAGATTTTGGTCAAGAATACTAATTTTTTTAGTGGTTCTTCAGTCGTAGTTTACCCAAATCAAGGCGTACAGCTAAAAGAACGACTGTTTTGAGCAGATTGTTACAAATGCTGTCGATCCCTATCACTTTAAGGAACATCTATTTTTTGACCCATTTTCGCATTTTTTATAAGGGGGTAGGTTTTTTTTTAAAATTTTGATTTTGGTCAAAAATACTCATTTTTAAGTGGTTTTTGGGTCGTAGTTTAGCCAAATCAAGGCTTACAGCAAAAAGACCGACTGTTTTGAGCAGCATAGAGCATTTATTTATTGACCCATTCTCGCATTTTTTATAAGGGGTTAACCCAGACACTCACTGATAATCCTGCGAAGTGAACGATGTAACAATATAGATGACATGCTCTTGTCGCATCAGGAGCTTTAACTCAAATAGCTTTAGCACATAAAAATCCAAGGGATGCACTTTGTTAACCATAAGCTTGATACATCCTTAAGCATGGAGCTTTGATTGTACATCAACCATTTCAGTTGCTGTGGAGCTGGCACCGCTGCCGACACGGAGATGATGACCCTGACGACCTCCGCGGAGCTGGATATGCACCAGCTGAACACCGGGAGGCAGGTGCCGGTGGTCTGCGCCAGCATGCTGCTCCGCCGAACCCTCTTCCGCTACCAGGGTCACATCGGGGCCGCCCTGGTGATGGGCGGGGTGGACAGGACCGGTCCCCAGATCTACTGCATCTATCCGTGCGGGTCCAACGACAAGATCCCCTATGCGGCCATGGGTTCGGGCACTCTGGCCGCGATGTCTGTGCTGGAACACGGCTGGAGACCCGACTTGGACCGGGACCAGGGCAAGCAGCTGGTCCGCGAGGCCATCTCGGCGGGCGTGTTCAACGATCTGGGCTCCGGTTCCAACATAGATCTCTGTGTGATCACCAAGAAGGGGGCGGAGTACCTGAGAACGGACACGATTGCCAGCGAGAAGGGTGAAAGGTTGGGCAAATACGGCATAAAACCCAATACCACCATGGTGACCTCCACGTCGGTGCTGAGTCTTCTGGTCACCGATGAGCGAACCTTCGGAGTTTCCCCATTTGCTTCGAAATCAGCCGTGGATCAGGATCAAAAGCCGGGCACCAGTGGCGTCCAAAGGGCTGATCCCAAGGAGAAGGTGGACCCATCCGAAGGATCCCAGAAAAAATCACTGTAGATAGTTTAGCATTTTCATTTAAATTCCAGAAAATTAACCGTTAACAAGCCACTTGACTACACATAAATGTAAATGCATTTGCAAAACGCAGAGATTCCTCTGGAATTCTTTCATCATGTTGTTGGTCCTGCGGGTCTGATGCCTGGAACATCAACCATTTTTCCTCGGCGAATAGAAGAATGGATGGGGCTGTTGTATAGGAAATGCCTACTAGCACACTGGGAAAAAATGAGCAATTTGCTTAGGTATTTATTCTAAAATAAATGGAGCACATTTCTGAATAAAGCAATAAAAATGTGTATAGAAAAATTTTAATTAAAGTTTTTCTCTAATAAGTATAAACATAAGATTATTAAGTCTATTAAAACCAAAATAAAATTATTCAAACCTTTATGAACATGAGTTTTTTTGAGTGCAAATGGACTCGAAATGGATCTGAATAGAACAAATACAAGCAAAATAGTTTTAAATTTAAAGCTTATCTCTTAATATAAATATACGAATAAATATCCCAACAAGAAAACACCCATAATTTATATTTGTCTCAATAAACACCACTGTTTTTCTGAGTGTATCCGGACTCGAAATGGAGCTGGTCCTGCCGCAAGAACTCCCATGGTGCGTGGCCCAGCATTCAGCTCGAAAATTGTTTGAATCCCTTGCCATTCCTAATGGTTGGGCGTGGGACTCCCCTCGTCCTGGCAAATATCCGGGGAGTCCTTCTGGCGGAGAATGCAGTGAAAGGATTCGGAGGCCAGGTGTTTGTCTGCCTGCAAACGGGATCTAACTTCACTAGCATCCCATCAGGCGATGAACTGCGAGGACGTGTAAATAAGGCCAGGAATTCGAGATGGGTGTACAGGATACGGGAGCTGGGATTCGAGACTCCTGGACTCGGGACTTGGGAACTCTGTTGGAGACCAGCATCATTATAAGATTAAATCGCAAGTCCACTCCACACATCCAAAGGTGACTTTGATTTTGTTTTGTCGACTGTTTGCCTCGGCTACCTTTGGCTTTCCCCAACCATGCACAGGTGCTCCAGAACGCCCATCTGTTGTCTGTCGCTGAACCTTTGACCCCCCAGAAATAACCACCCCCCCCCCCCCTAAACCCAGCCACCCACTTTCTGCCCCAAGCTCCACATGTGTGCAGATTTTAAATTAGATTTCTGTGTGCACTCCCAGCTTCCTTGCCATTCCCCCCCACCTCCCATGGCCACCTTACTTTCTTTTCCCGGCGCAAAGCCCGGTTATTGCGGATTCCATGTGGTCCTGAATCTCCAAGAGAGTCCCGCTTACAGAGTATTCGAGGATAATCTCGTTTACTTGATGGAACTATTTTATCATGGAATTGGCTGAACCCAAATTGAGTTAGACGATGACCGGCATGTTTAACGCAATTATTTTCTGAGGGCTTATTTATTTCTCTAGAAATGTTTTTGGTAAGAGAATAGTTCTTTATTTTAGATTTAAAACTCAGTTAAGGCTACAAGAATAGATAACAAAATCAATAGCCCTAAAGGTACTATTGATGGGTTTAAAGTTTAGCAAATATAGGTGGTACGAGTATCATTCAGCAAAATATTATATTTTTGCTTGCAGCTTGTAGCATTTTTCAAGATTAATATTTTCTTTATATATTATATTATTATATGTGCTATTATTTTTTCAACATTATGCTCCGTTTCATTTTAAAAGCAGTACAATTTACGATGTATTTTTCTATAAGTACTAAGATTACACATTTATTTTTAATTTTCTTGGTTTTTCTCATAGGTCATTTATTATTTTGTTGTTATATAATTTTTTGAATAGTATCGATAAAATCACTTTTGATAGAAATTAACCACTATCAATGTTTTCCCAACTCTAATGGCTACATTCTTATCCTAATTTCATGTTGTATTTTATGTTTTTTTAACTATGGACAATGTATGTTCCTTAGAACCTTACTCTTTTCTTATGATTTCCTACCATCCATTTCCCGGTTTGCCCTTCCATCTAGTCACCCATTAGTTTATCCAACCGAAGGGTTTTCCATTCAATCTGCTATCCATCAATCCACCCATTCATCCATTCATCCATCCATCCATCCATTCTGACCTGTGATCTCTGCTGGTTGAATGACCCCGGCAATCCTTTTTCGCTACCGCCATCCTTCATAGTCCTTCATAGCACCTGCGATGAGGGTCCGAGCTTGGGATTACATTTATTATTTATTTACGGGCACTTGGCTTCCCGATGGCCAGGAAGCAGTGTTCCGGAGGACCGTCTGGCTGCTGCTGACCTAGGCGCACTAATTGAATCACAATAGGAGGTGTGGTGGTGGTGGTGATGGTGATGGTCGAGCAGTACTCCAGCAGGAGTTCCATGTCAGAGGTTCGTGTCTTTGTGGCTCCTCTGGGCCTCCGCCTCCTCCTCCGCCGCCTTCTCCTTTCCCCCACACCAGCCGGAAAATGCGTCAAGTGCAATTTAATTTAAATCGTGCGTAGCCAAGGGCAACGGGAGCAGGAACAGGAGCAGGAGCATCAAGGATATCGGTGTTGGGGGTCACCACAGATCCCGATCCCTGTCCCCCGGGCCATTCGAGTCAGTCGTTTCATATCCTGTTGTTTATGGCCACACACATACACGCATCCTTAAGGTGGGATCATGCAGCACAGGAGCAGCAGGAGGAGCAGAAGGAGCAGAAGGAGCAGAAGGAGCAGGACCTGGCTGATGGGCCACGTGGGAGTCAAAGGTCAGTGCGGAAAGTGCCTGCGAATCGAAGGCCCAAAAGCAGACGAATGTCCTGCGCTGGGAAATGGGAAATGTGCCAACGGATGCGGACGAGGATATTGACAGCCGGGCAATAAAAACGAAAACGGCGACAACAGCAGCAGCAACAGCAACAGCAACAGTAGCAACATCAACAACAGCAACAGCAGCAACATAAACACGAGCAACAATCAACCCAAAGGATGCGTGAACATTTCTTATTTATGCAACACCCATGCAAATGAGCAGGCCATATATGTAAATATGTATATACGGTATATATATTTGTTACATATGTACCTATATGCAATATAAAAACAAGGGAGAACGCTATAGTCGAGTACCTTGACTATCAGATACCCGTTACTCAGCTAAATGGAGATATGCAAGCAGCAAAGCGAGATTAAAATGCGCCACCTACCGGCGGTATACAGATTTAAGCGTTATGGGCGTTAGAGTGGGCGTGGCAAATTTTTTTTTGGATCAATCGATAGGTATTGACGAGACCAATACATTTCAGTTAAAAATTTTTATCTAGCATGAAAATTGTGGGCGTCACAGGGTTTTGCGGTTTGTGGGCGTTAAAGTGGGCGTGGCAAACTTTTTTTTGGGTCAATCGATAGGTATTGATGAGAACATTACATTTCAGTTAAAATTTTCTATCTAGCATCAAAACTGTAGGAGCCACAGTTTTGGGCGGTTTGTGGGCGTTAGAGTGGGCGTGGCAGTCTACTGAAACAAACTTGCGCTGCGTAGGAAGCTCAGGAATCTGCACGCCAAATCTCAATAGCCTAGCTCCCATAGTTTCCGAGATCTCAGCGTTCATCCGGACAGACGGACAGACGGACAGACGGTCAGACGGACAGACGGACAGACGGACAGACGGACAGACGGACAGACGGACATGGCTAGATCGACTCGGCTAGTGATCCTGATCAAGAATATATATACTTTATGGGGTCGGAAACGCTTCCTTCTGCCTGTTACATACTTTCCGACGAATCTAGTATACCCTTTTACTCTACGAGTAACGGGTATAACAAGAATCGGACGTTAAGCCTTTGGTATTCATACCACAAGGCTCTTATTACTTTTTTTACACTTTTCATTTTGCAAATAAAAATATTTAACACTTAAAATAAAATGAAGAACAATATACCAATTAAAAAATATTGTGAAATTACAAAAATGCAATCTACTGTTAAGAACAGATTAATTAAGATGATTAATTATGGGAACCATGATGAAAATGTGAATATTTCTTTAATTAATTAATTTCTTTCATTTTTACATTTTTTACATTCTGAAGTTCTCTTTTTAATAACATACCAGTACTTATGAATGTATTTAATGTAACAGAATCAAAGTTTTTGGGATTTTTTAAAATATATACAAATATTTTGTTAGCCTAAGTATCTTTTATTTTAAAATGGATTTAGCGTTGTTTTTCTTGTAATAAAGTTATTTATTTTAGGTATTATAAAACCTAATTTTAAAATTTTTAAAAAAATGTTGTGTTTTTATATTTTTGGTGATGTTTTTTATTTAATAATTTTAAATTATGAATGTAATTTATCAAAATATGTATAATTTTCAAGAGGAATAGCTGAAGTTTATTTACTATTCAACTACCACTACTTATAATAAAACTGTTAGTCCTTAGATATTTTATATGCACTTAATTTTATTGAACCAAGATTTTTGAATTTAAAAAAAAGTAAACAATTTTTTTTGTTCAAAATATCTTTAATTTGTAAAGCGAATTTCTGAAGTTTATTTTTGTTATTCAAGTACCATTATTTGGGCCCGAAAAGTTGTGATGCGATGGCAGGCAGCCAGTGTGCTCCAGTTTTGGCTGATGTCATCCAGAATCCCATTACGGACCCCGCTCCTTTGATCTGATGCCGCAATCAGGCTGCTGATTCTTTGCCAGCGAAACTTCTTCATGTCCTTTTTCCTTCGCTGCTCTTCTGTATTTTTTTGGGATTTTTTTTTTATAGAGGGGGTAGAAAGGAGAAACTTGTGTTGCCGCACTTTTGTTACTTGTTACTGGTTCCTTGGCCAGTTTGCTTTTGGCCGGCAGCAAAGTTTGCACGCGGCCATTTAGCATCATCGCTGGAGGGGGCTTACAGAGGGGTAAAAGTAAAGGGTGGAGTTGGGAAAAATGCATGCCACGTCAGATGGCCCCGGCTCAAAAAGGACGTGCTTCACAGCTTAAACAGCCCGGCCCGGCCCGGCCACGCCCCCTTCTTTCTGGTGGGCGTTTGGGCGGACGTGCCCCTCGACCAGTGGGCGTGGCAGCGGCATAATCATATATGTATGTAGCCTGAAAAGCGAGCAGAAGCGGCTTCATTATCGACAGCTGCAGCTGCTGCAGTGTCTAATTAGCGCGTCCAACGCGTCGTATGCGCAATGAATAATTGTCGGTTACCTAGCCGCTAAGCCAACCCACCGACCAACCACCCATCCACCCACCGAACCACCCATAAAACCACCCAAAAGGGCCTACTGCGGTTGCAACTGGTCGGCAAAATGGTCTCAGGGGTGAGTTATTATAACCACATGCGCACAAAAAAAAAATGTTATGGCTAAAAATTAACCATTAAAGATAGTTAAACTGTAAAAATGGTTAACAACTTTTAACAATAGTGCTTTCGTTAATAGTTAATGGTAGAACTACCATAAAAAATAAAGTTAACCATTACAGATAGTTTGATACTATAAAAAAGGTTAACTATTAAAATAGTGACGAGTATTTTATTGTGACTTTTGTTACTATTTTCCAGTAAAACTACTACATTACAAAACTGTTAAATGGTTAACAACTATTAACAATAATGCTTTTGTTACTAGTTAATAGTAAAACTTCCATAAAATGATAAGTTGGGCGTATTTTGTTACGGCTAAAAATTGACCATTGCAGGTAGTTATGATACTATAAAAAAGGTTAAGTATTAAAATAGTGACGAGTATTTTATTTGGCTTTTGTTACTATTTTCCAGAAAACTCTACAAAATGGTAAAACAATTTTAGGGGTAAAATGTCCAAATACGGATAGTTACGTAACTGTAAGAAAATGTAACAGCTGTTAAAAATATTGTTACTTTGGTTACTATTTTATGGTAAAACTACCGCAAAATGCTAAATTGTGTGCATTTTGTTGCTTAGAGAGTTACTATTTCGTTGGTCTGGGACTATTTAACTATTATACTAGTTCATTTTATCAAAAAGTTTTCTTTTGTGTGTAAGACCTGGATACAGTTGCAGATAGAGATTTTGGTCCTGCACGTGCCCCATACGGAATCACATGGATCGAAGCCGAGCGACCCAACTATTTTGGCCAGCCAGTCACGCGCCAAGGACCGACACTTATTACATAATATCCAAGAGCACCGACTGGCAAATTGTCCAAAGCTTCAGATGAAAACGAAACCTTTGCCGGACTTCTTATATTTATTTTTAGTAGTATTTGAAATGATTAAATGAACTTGAAGATTTTCTTTAATTTTTTATATTTTTTTAAAGTAAGGGATTTTATTTTCAGGAGAAAAGCGCCCTCAAAATGTTAAAGACTTTTAAAATTGTTTTCTAATACAATTATTATTTTCATATTAAAACTCTTGGCTGTCTTAGACTCTGAAACACACACATATATGTATATGGCAAATTAATTTTGCAATCAAATCACAAAGCAATCGAGCAACTTTGCAGCTTAATTTACCTAGGTACTTTGGGATTGCGGCTGCTCATTAGTGATTATTAATTAGGGATTTATTCGCCGTAATCCACAGCTGAGAACCCGGTTCTCGGCACCTGGCATGTGGAGTGGTCCTCGGAGCCCAAAAGTTGTCATGGCAACAATCCACATGCTCACCCACCTAATTCCATCCTAAGGACCGCACAAGTACGCATAACAACAATTGAATTTTCAGTTAACATCACTAATTAGTCTCAAGACACTTAAGGCGCAGGCAATATGTGGATTAATACTTACACTTCAGAAAAAAGTCATTTGCTGTTTAAGAAATGTACATGATAGTTACTAAATATTCGGAAACAAGGCAGGTTTAACTATATAATGGCGACTAAATTACATTAAAAATGCCTTAATTGAAAGGAATATTCAAGTGTTTATGTTTTATTAATGTAGGATACATAAAGATAGATCTAGACCAAGTATTATACAACGTTTGAATTGAAGAAAAACTGTATTGTATAATTTCAAAAAATTAAAAAGTCTTAAATAGCATTACAAATACCTAATTTAAAAGGAATAAAAACTATGTGTACTTTATAAATATTTCATAAATATTAATAGACCTGTGATCAACATTTAAAGTATTTAAAATTTAAAATGTCTGTTCTCAAAAAAACTAATTTAATACTGTGGAAAAAAGCTATTGTAAATGGCGTTACAATTACCAGATTTAAAAGTCATAAATAAATAGATGTATATTTATAAACATTACATAAATATTCAAAGCCCTTCGATTAAATGCATTATACAACGTTTTATTTAAAGAACAATTTTGTTTACTTCAAAATACCTTTATTAGAATCTGTGGGCAGTGAAACAAGTTAGATTAAGACTAATGATCTAAGAAGTCTAATACATACTAATACCGAAACACAAAAGTTGCTACACTTTACCTTCCCATAGATTGCGACATTGTAAGGGCTATTACGAGTATACATAGTTGCGATAAGGAATTGATAACCGTTTTGGGGTTTTGGGGTGTGTTATGGCTCTATGGTAAAACGATAAGATTATAAGGTTCCCTGGTAACAGGGTTCTGTTTTTTTAGAGTTGCAGCACGAAGGTCTGGACACTTTCATGGGGCGGCGGTGGACGGATGACCTGCTGGCCACTGGCGTCCAGGTGGTCCTCGTACCGCAGGGTGTTGACCAGTTGATAGCCCAGCCGCTGGACGAGACGGGCGGAGAAGACGCTGGTGCAGTCGACGCAGACGAGGGGATGGCCCAGATCCCTGGCCCGCTGGGCGACGGCGGTCATGAGGCGGGCGCCCAGGTTGCGACCCCGCTGCTCCTTATCCACACCCAGGGCGTGGACGTGCAGGCTGCTGGGCACATTGAACCGCCTGCAGACATCCGAGGCGGACTCCACGGCGCTGAGCAGATGGAGTATGCGTCCCCACTTGCTGCCGGCATGCTTCTTGGCCTCCTCGGCCAAGTGCTCCGGCTCATGGATATCCTTGGGTCCCGCCACCACGGCACCCACTATCCGGCCATCCAGGAAGGCCATGAAGCAAGTGCCAAATGGCACATTGGACAGCAGGAACTCCTTATCCGCTGTTTCCGGTTCCGGGGGACTTGTGCCCACCGTGAGGGGCTCCTCGGGGTAATAGTGGGTCAGCAGGAAGGTCATCATATCGCCCGCATCCTCAGGGGACACCTGGCGCACCTCAATATCAGACGGTTCCGGGTGTTCCATTCTTACTTGTAGATACTTATTGTTTACGGATCTCTATGATCAGCAATCCAAACACGTGGAGACTCGAAACCAAACTGATTGTCAGCTGCGCAAGACCGGGTGCTTTTACAATCAGATGGTTTGTTTGTGGATGGAATTTCGGATGTGGAACCCAAGCTCTGGAGAGTGGATCGTTCGATCGTTGAGATAGGTCGGGATTATGTGGATGGTAAAGCACAGACTGAATGCCCTCTATACATTTCTTTCTATATTTTGTTAATCAATATTTAATTAAACTGTAACAAAATTATTTTTGAATATGATTTTATATTTTTAAATATTTTTCACTACATTTTAAAAAACATAAATAAAATATCAACTGAAAATAATCATTCTTTTTAAGACGTATTTTTAAAAGACTACTGGGATTATAGGTTTAAAGATTAGTCACATTTAAAAAAAAAGAAAAGAAAACCCAATTTACACCTTGATGTGTTTAAAAATCAATCAAATTTGTAAAATGAATAATCCAAAATCGATTTCGATAACCTAAATATACTTACTTTAATGATCAAGTAAAACAAAGCCTAATATGATCTTACAATTTTTCATATACATAAGACATTACCGAGAAATATTTTATATTTTTAAATTAAAAGTAGTAGTAGTTTAGATATAAGACTTAAGATTCTGAAGATATTTTTGATGTTATAGGCGCATTTTGAACAGATACTTAAAAAAAAACTAAAGCTTCAAGTTAAAGAAAAAGTTAATAAGGATTTGTTAGATATATCTTACAAAGGATAAACAGTGTTCATAACTCTAAGGATATATTTATATTAATAATTTTAAAATGATTTAGATTGTTTTAATAAAAAGTTAAAAGTATAAACAAGTTAAGAAAACGGTAAACATATTTATATAACTTACTTATATTTTCTCTAGGCGTATCTGCGATTAGTTTCATATTTTCGAGTCGCAGTATTTCCTTGTGCCCACGCATAATGGTCAGCATTGTGTAATGCTTAACGGGTCCATTGTGTTGATGATGTCCGTAGAAGGCGATGTTTTGCATTGATTAACCATTCAGCCCGGGAAGCCGACAAACAGGACAGCTGAGCACCCGCGGGGAGGACGCCCACCTCGTCCTTAGGACTACCCCACTCTAATCCCGGCGAGCGGGTCGCATTTCCATTCGGACTACGTGTGGCATTAAGTGGCGTCCAGTGGCGCTAATGGAGAGCATCGGAGCCATTAGGAAAGGTATTAGGGCGGCTTAAGAACCTTGGATCCGAATACAACACAACATCTACGGTGGCAGTGGCACCGCAACAGCCGCAGCAGGAGGAGCAGCAAGGACACAGGACTCCGGGCTAAGCAAATAAATGTGTAGTGTCCATGGAGGAGAAGGAGTAGGAGAATGCCCGATGCCCTGCCCCTATTTGCATGGCCATCGATGAGGGGTTCGGCCATATGGATATGGATATCCCCTTCCCCAACAAAGGGTACTAAGCTGGCGGGGTGTGGCCGGACAAGTGTAATCCGTAAACTACGGAAACTACGGAAACTACACAAACGACATCGACAGGGACATCACACGGAGCTGGACGTGGACGTGGACGAGGAAGTGGAAGTGGGACGGATATGGGCTTGGTCAGGGATTATGCCTCTGAAACTTATGGAAGTGAAATCGAGCGCGCGAAGTTCAAGTGGCAGCCATTGTCCACCTCGGAAAACACACACAATTCTAATTGGAGTGCAGGTGGGCGGTGGGCGGTGGGCGGTGGAAGGATGTGGGTGGTGGGCGGTGGGTGATGGGCGGTGGATGTTGGGTGGCCTGGCGTGGGTGGCAAGGTCAGACACAAGCGGAGAACTCACCG
Organism: Drosophila suzukii; assembly: GCF_043229965.1. NCBI lineage: Eukaryota > Metazoa > Arthropoda > Insecta > Diptera > Drosophilidae > Drosophila > Drosophila suzukii. Next base: position 18,306,044 of record NC_092084.1, read on the forward strand.
AAAATGTCCAAGCAAATCAACTAAAAATAAAGAAATGCTGCACAATGAAAGCATTAAGCTGGAGAGTCCTTGTCCTGCCCCCCATCGTCATTTTTAGATGGTGACATGGGCTAAAGGGGGGTCGTACACGGAGAGAAAAAAGAAAAGTGTTTGTTTAGTGGGTGAAATGGATTTAGTTTGCTTGATGTTAAAATATTTAATATATATATTACTTATTATAATGAGGAATTATTTATCAGAGTATTTATTTTTGATGTGTTTAGTAGCATCATCACTAATGTGGGTAAATTTAGTTTTCAAGAAATATAAATTTAATCCTGAAAATTTTTTTAATTAAACATTTTTTGTTAAACATGTGGCTTAAAAAAATATTTTTTTCAAATAGCAGTATTATTATCTTAATTAAACTAAAACCTAGTTACAATCACAAACTAGTAGTTTGGCCTCAATACTTCCTATTTTTAAGGCATTAAAAAAAAAAAAATTCCCAACAATTTTAATTCAAACGAAATTATTTTTGGGTATCAGACTAAAAGTGGCGAGGAAAGTAAGCTAGATTTTGATTTAGGATCCAAACAAAAAATGTTTCATTTGAATTCACAAAGGTAAAGTTCCGAAAGTTGTTTAAATTAACGTGAATATTATTAGAATGCCCAAAGATTTTTCCAGGTGTACAAGTTGGTTTTGGGTCTGGTGCGAGTTTTAGGCAAGTGTCCTTGAGCATTTTGTGCCAAATGCACGGGCGAAAGGGGCAGGGGCAGGGGGGGGGGGGTGTTGTGGAAGTACGGAAGTAAAGGAAAAAAAGAGAGTGGGGAAAGGAGAAAGGAGAAAGGGGGCCGGGTTGGCTTGTACTAGAAGCAAAGCTTAGCACACACTTCATGCTCGAAGCGAGCCACAGTCACGTACATTTTATAAACTTCATTCGCTTCGCCCCATCTCGGATTCGCTCGGCAGGGAGCCGAATTCGCCGCAGAGCTTTCGCCACCGCCTTCGCCGTGGGAGGACATTAAAAAGGACCTGTTTCGCCGTCGAGGCCCCAGAACAATTCGTGCCGCGCGCGCGTTCGGTTCGTTGTGATTTTGGGGCTCCTAAAAGGGGATCCTTTTTACCCCCAGTCTATCTCTCTCCCTCTCTCTCTCTCTCTCTCTGTCATATCCTGCGAGCATGTGTGTGTGTGTGCGTCTGTGTGTGCGTGTGAAAGTCCTTGTGGTAGTGAAAGTAAACAAGTCGCCGCGGCGCCGGCAAAATGTTTTTTTTATTCCTTGTTATTGTTGCGTGGACAGACCAAAAATATTAAAAGTTGGGGGGAATGAGAGAGATCGAGGGGGGGGGGGGGGGGTTTAAAGGACCTCAACCAAATAAAATTCAAAAATCCTTTCGCCAATTTCGTGCCGATGCGTTAATGAACAACCGTCAACCTTATTGTTGCCTTTTTTTTGATAGTGAGCGCCAAAAATTGAGAACACCCAAAAAAAAAAACCAAGTAAAGACCAAGACATAAAAAAGGTGGTTATCCTAATCAACGGAAATTCAAAGATATCGAAAATGCTGCGACCCCGCTGCCTGGTGTCCTTTTTGGGACTCTGCCTGGTAATCAGCCTAGGAATGCGCTGCGATGCTAGAGCCGTAAGTACAAGATACTCCCTATAAAACTACCGAATTAAAGGAACCATGTACTTACACGGTTTTTAAGAACGAATGTTCTCAATTCAAGAACAATATATTTGAATATTTCTCTCTGTGCACCATCTCAATTTGACAACAGATCAGATTATTCCCAAAATCCTTTTTTAATTTTTTTAATCTCAGTACCTACACGGTTTTCAAGAATGAATGTTCTCAATTCAAGAACAATGTACTTGAATATTCCTCTCTGTGCACCACCTTAATTTGACAACAGATCAGATTATTGCCAAAATCCTCGTTTATTTTTTTAATCTTAGTAAATACTTTTATGAATTCAACTTCGCCTTAGCAAAATAAATATCCTATCAGTTTTAGATTTCCAATTAAAACATACTAAGACTAAGTAGAATAAATAGCTCTGTTAATTACATTTAATCTTCTCCTTGACGGGTTTAGTTTCCCTTAAATTCATGTAATTCATCTTCAATTAAAATACAATCTACACATTTTCCTCTGCCACCGCCGTAAGCTTAAATTTCTCGAGGCCAGGACATTTAAATCTAAAACCCAAAAGCAGCCAACCAAAATGCCCGCAGCCATAGACTTGGTAATACAGCAACTTAATGTACATTAAATTATGCCATAAACTTCTGTAAGTGATACCTGGCACCCCCGCCGAAATGTATTCATAAATGCTAATAAATTGCGAAAATATTGCTGGGCAAATCGATGGTTATAAATGTCAAAAGCTATTTCCAATGTCTGCTTTGGGAACTTCCCATCCGGAGATCTAGAATTGCTTAATTCATGAGACGAAACCCCCGCAATTCACCGCTCCAATTGGGGTCAGTTCAGATATTTCCAGACTAAATTGCGGTTAGTTGGAAATCGAAAATCATTTGAACAAAACGAAACTCACAAGTTTCGGGGAGGGAGTAGGGGCTAAAATAATTTACGATCTGCTTTTTGGGGAGGGGGGCACTTTATAGGGGGATGTCTGACCATCGCTTGGCCCAAATTTATATGCGCAAAAGTTGCGATTCTGCTGCTCGAGAGTAAATCAAAAATGTGAAACTCTTTGGTTAGCCAGCAAAAACTTTTCTTTTAATTTTGTATGTTGCTGTTGTCGTTGTCGTTGATGTTGCTGCTGTTGCTGTTGCTGTTGCTGTTGCTGCTACACTTGATGTTGCTGTTGTCGCCATCTCCTCAGCAGTTGATTTTGGCAGCGTTCTTGTTTTGGTCTGAGCACAACTCAGTTTATCCTTTCGACCCCATCTTAGCTTGCCAATTGCACACGGAAATAAAAACAAGAACATATTCCATATAAGATTTTTAAATAATACAAAAAAATGCAAAATAAATTCTGAATGTACTGTGAAAAAGGTTTTAAGTTCAAAGTTGAACTTATGGGCAATAGAATGTTTCCCTTTAATATTTTCTAACATGTTTTTTACCCCAAAACTTTTTAAAAATATCGTCAGTGAATAATTTTGTCTCTTTACAAAAGGTTTAAAAACAAGTTTAAGATTTAGTAAACAAATCATAAATACACTACCATGATCAAGAAAAGCACCTCTTAACGAGGTAAGAAACCAGTGACAGTGATCATTATTTCTGATAAAAAATATCTTCATTTTCTAGTATTTTCTTATTGGTCACTTCTCACTTTGCCTTGATTTTATAGATCTCTAAAGACTTTTGTGGCTCCCTGTAAAGGGGTATACATATGTAGGTTTATTTAGTATAACTGAGTTTGATAAGCCTACATTAAATACTAATTTTGGCTAGGACTAACTAAAGTATATGGTAACACTACCAAAAAGAAAATGGCTTGTCCACACTTTCGATACATCAGTATCTACTTAATTAGGCCCCGTTCACACAACTTTTATTTTTAAGTGAAATACAAGAAATGCTCTTGAAAAATCCCAATTTTTTTCAGTGCACTCTTCTTTTTTCTTTTGGCTGGGTTGTCCTGTTTCGAACTGTCCACCCGCCCGTAAGCGCTGCGAAATGAATAATTTCAGGGAATTTACTACACAATTTTATTCATATAAATCACAAATTAAATAAGTTTTTACGAGGTTGTTCAGCGGTTGCAACCCACTACAAAACTTGTTTGTGTTCTCATTCTCGACGTTTGTTTGTTTGTTTGTTTGTTGGACTTGGGTTTGGGTTCGGGATGGGTTGTGATGGGTTGGGTTCGGTCTGGACTGGTCGGGTCTGGTCCGGGTTATTTGGCCCTTTCCACTTGGCCAGCAAAGACGGATGGTAATGGAGTGGTTGGGGTTCGAGGCTTTTCCCCCGCTCTCTCACTCGCCTTTATGCCATTTGCCCTTTTTTATGGCTGTGTAATTTTTTTGTTGCCCTTTTTATTTATGCTTATTATCGTGATTGCTATAGCTAGGTTGGAAGAAAAAAAACGGCGAGTGAAATACCCACAGCAAAGGCAACCGCAGTTACAGTGGCGCCAAACTCTATAAGAAAGAAAGTTTAGCCTCGAATACCCTTGCAGAGCGAACGGTCCTACGGCTTCCATATAATCCGATTTGTAACAAACTTCAAGGGATTAACTTTGATAGTACTCATATTAAGCGAAAGTTTTTAACAACATTAAATCAGCATGATATAGGATCAATCATATGATCCAGTATTATGATTATTATGGTAAACTATAAGCTCTATTTTATTTTCCACATTTTAAAAATAGTACATAGTTGCTTTAACAAACTCTTTGGATCCCATTCTATTAGGTTGTTTTTGCCTACAAAGGATTCTTGACTCAATTTAAATTCTTTTTGGGGGCAAAAAAACGAGGTTACAAGTGCAAGAACAAGTGAAATGGCTATGGCAACACTTTACTTTGCATTTCACATTTATTTTGAAGAACTAATGATGTTGGCAAATGAACACGTTCGGGGATTATCCTCGTTAATCTGCTCAAAGGCAATGGGGAATTTTTAACGAGTCTGCCGAGAGATTAAATCATATAATATAATGTGAAAATAAAAAAATGGTTACTTTTTAGGAATGGGGCCAGTGAAAAAGGCAAAGTAGTAGTAAAACGATGATTTGGCACGGCCAAACAATACATTTTGCACATACTAAATGCCACCCACTTGGTTCTGGGAACTGGACTGAGGAAAATCCATTTTGGCAGCTCACTTGGGCCACGGTCTGGATTTGCGATATATCCGAATATTCCCCTCAATCATTTATCACTTCAAGAGTAACAGACACGAATTGCTCTTGCTTTGGTTTCCCCATCTTGTTGGGCCTGTTTTTTTTTTTTGGTTGCACGTCTTGGCACCGGAAAATGCGGGAGAAATGTGGAAAGCGGAAGGGGAAAGCCCTGGCCTGGGCCCTAATTTACATACGAAGGCTTGAGGAAGCTTCATGCAGATGCATTAATAATGTAACATTAGCCGGGCGAAGGAAAAAGGTACGGGGCAGGAAGATAAACAATGCGGAACGCCTTAAACGTTAGCCAGGATGACATGAGATGAGCTGAGAAATTCGGGCTCAGCACACTGGGAAAAAATTAGGGCGCCCCTTACTTTAAAAGCAGCTCTTGAAAAGATTTTTCAAAAATAATAGTGTTTTAAATATATAATATTAAATAATGTATATGATATGTAACAGAAATACTTTTATTACCTCAAAAGCATCTGAAGTTTCATTCTATTAACTTTTTGAAGTCCAAGTTTAACATTTATCAGATTGAGAAAGGAATTAGATTAAGATTAAGCGATCTTAAAATAAAAAAGAAAGAAATCTTTTCGGGATGAAGCTATCTTAAATATTCAGATGAAAGTACTCTCAACTTTGTTTCTAGAGATGGTACGATCTTAAAATAGAGAGGAAATTATTCTCAATTTTGTTTTTCGAGAACAAAGAAGACGCTAGAATCGAGATCTTGGCTTAGTTTTGTGATCATCAGAACAGCTTTTTTTGGTTGTAGAAGTTATGGTGTCTAGATACTTTTTTACCAGTATATCCCTAACCATTTGACAGCGTTTTAGGCCGATTCCATTGCGTTTCATTCCGCTCTTATTCATGGCATTCACGTGCGCCCAACACGAGATTCACGAGACGTGAAAGCAATTTACGATGTGGCCGCCGCAACAATGAGCAATTAATCATGCCACGGCCACAAAATGGGGCATGGAGTTCCTGTGAACCCCTCAGCCCCCCCATACCCGCTGTTCCAGTTTCACTTTCTCCGCATCCGCATTCGAATCGGAAGCCACCCAAAGCACCACCCACTCAAGGACGACCAGCGAAGGCCGCCCAGCAGACACAAAAAGAAGCGCCAAAGAGAGATGGACAAAAAAAAAAGGAGGGGAAAATACAAAAAAAAAAGAAAACCCCACCACGACCTTGAGCTGCATTTACCTACCAACAACCCATCGAAGGTCCGGCCTTTCTGGCACCCAACTATTTCGCACATCAAATCATAATTTATGGACGGCAATCAAAATGAGCCTGGCTTCCCTTTTTTTCATTTTACTCCTCGGTTATTTTTGATGATGGTTCGACTTGGTGCGAAAAAGTTGCGCAGTCGCCCACATAATTATCGGTTTGATTTATGGCAGCATTTTCGCAGCCAATTACTTCGCACCCGCTGGAAAAAAAACGTAAAAAAAAGAACAAAATGGAGTGAGGAAATGGCGAAAGCGTAACCGGAAGCGGATATGGCATTGGAATGCGGTCAAAATGAGCCACTGAGTGACCGCACAGCCTTGCATGTCGAACCTTGAGCACACACCCATTCCAAAACCTTGGTAACAATCCACCGAGAACCTCGCTGATTGGAGCTTCAATTGGCCAGCCTTGGAGTCAATCAAAAATGCAGTGAAAGCCAACATTTCATGAGTTGCAAAAAGTTTTCAGGAAATATATTTAAGAATTTATTGAATCGAAAATAATGTTAGATTACGTTTTCAAACATGTATAAACAAAATGCAAGAAGGGCCACAATTTCATGAGTTGCAAGAAGGTTTCCTAGAAAGAACTATAAAGGAAGAGAAGGTTCCTAAGTCAGTAATATATTAAAGAACTTTTAGAATATACCACATATCCAAATAAAACCTTACTGTTCCTTTGAATTTACATTTTCTTATATCAAAGTAAACCATGTAGTTGGCCTTTTTGCTGACTAACGCTGCTTTAAGTTCACAGTCCAGATCCAGAGAAATGAAATGGATCCACTAAGCCCTGTAGACAATCCAGCAGGACATTAACAAAGTTGGCGCCCAACGGACACAAAGACAAACAGACAAATAGACAAACAGAATGACAGATAGACAGTCGGATAAACAGATGGACCATCAAATAGTTGACATATACGTATATATATATCCCTCGAGCAAGGACAATGGACAACCAGGTCAACCGAGGCACAGAGGTAAAAGTAACGGACTACGGAATACGAAAAACAGCCCGAAAAAACCCACATTTTTCCTGAAGCTGAAGGCTTAAGTGGGAAATTCTGGTTAAACTTGATTGCCATGGCAGTGTTTTTTCCCTCATGGCCTGAGTGAAAATATGAATGAGCACTCTGGCCTCGTTGAATTTTAATATTCACCGAATGTGTGATGAAAAACAAAAAAAATGCCCCACGATGACGTGTTAATTTTGCTTAATTTATGAAATTAGCAACGTTCTGGGACAGAGTTCTCAACACGAAACTCAATGGTCGGGTGTGTGTGTGTTGGCTTTTCCTCTGGTTCTTTGGCATGGGAACTTTGGAATAATTGCGTTATCTTCGCCTTGCCCCAACCCCCGACTATTGAAAAGTTGAAAAGTGTTTGCATTCAGCTTCATCAGCTGATTGCCGGCAGCCTCGGAGCTTCAAAGCGAAGACAAACTTCCCGACGGAATGCAAAATGGGGAAATGCGTCAGATAGTTGAGATATGTTGACACATCGTTTAGGCCAATCTGCGAGCTTTGTTCCTGCGACTCTCTTACTTGATTTTCTAAAATGCGTAAATACATGCCAAGGCCAATTTATGAAGAGAACTGCTTTCGAAAAACTTAGGAACGATAGATTTGGGTCATCAACCCATCCTCCTCATATCACAAAATAGCCAAAAAATACAGATAATTAGTAATAAATATTTCTTAAATATAGATATCAAATTAAACTATGAATTTAAAATTTGAATACTGCTGCATAGTGAATGAAACCACCATAAAATCGGATTTATGAAAATAAGGATATATTTTGGAGTCACCTTTTTGACCATTTTTCGGAAATTCGAAAATCATTTTTATGTGATCATTAAAAAAGCTTAAGAGTATCGTTTTGGGTCACCAACCCATCTTCCTTATATCACAACGAAGCTGAAAACTATTTATAATTAGTAATAAATATTTTTATTTTTTACCAAACGGTGACACAAATAAAGAACTTAATGGAACCCCTACGAAATCTGATTATTTAGATAAAGTTAGGTTTTTGGGTCACTTTTCTGCCTAACTATTTTTCGGCAATTCGAAAACCACATTTAAGATCATTTAAAATATTTTTAAAAAGCCTACACTTTTTGTACATCTCTATATATCTCTGAGATATCATGATCTTCAATTTATTACTTCTATTTAAATAAATAACACCAGCTGGAGTGGCCAAATAAAAAATTAAATCTTACCAAACTTTGAGACACATAAAGAACTTAACATTTTATGATTTATGAAGATAAAGTTATATTTTATATACCAACTATTTTTCGGCAGTTCGAAAATCACATATCAGATCACTAAAAATATTTTAAAAACGACTACACCTTTAGCACAGCTCTATATATCTTTGAAATATCATGATCTTATATTTATTACCCCTAAATAAATAAATAAGCCCAGTCAACTCCATTTCCGATCGAATGCCAATCGACTTGACATAAATTAATTATTTCTTGTTCGGTGGCATTTTGTGGGTCTCTCGGCCGGCGAGTGATTAACCCGATTAGAAATACAGACCATTGCGGAATGCCAAATGGCAAATGGCATTGGGAATTGCACATTGGCAGTCGGAATGCATCGATATCGGTGGTGCGGCAATGTTTGCGCTGCTCTGTGGTCGGTTGTGCAATCCTCGAATGTTGACAAACGTAATTAAGAAATTGTTAGGCCAGGTCAAAAGGGGGGCAACTCGGGGAAACTCGGCGAAAGTCGGGGGTTACGCAAATGTTTGTCCGCCGCAATGGATCCCCCATAGATATCAGATACAGCTGTGTGTTTGTGTGTGTCTGACCAGGACACAGGTTAACGAGGATAAACAATACACACATTTGCACTTTGGTATCCAATGAGATAAGCGTGGAATACGTGGCATTACCCATAACATTGATTGTTCCTGGCAAGTGGGAGGCATGTGCTATATGCCACAAAGAATATTAATTGGCATTTCAGTAGATTTGTTTTTATGAAACATTTGTATGATGTTTACATAGCACTAGGTTTTTTCAAATCACATTATAAAGGTGTCGAAAAGTATGCAACAATTTATTTTAAATCTGGAAATTCAATAAATTAATTACCCTGGTCTACCATTTTTCATAGCATACTTTTTGACACTATGTAAGTATATAAGTTTACAAGGTTCTTCTTCAAAGAACTAGCTTTTGAAATCAATTATTATTTAGAAATACAAGAAATTATTGCATAATTTTAGGCACATTTATAAGAGATTTCAAATCTGTGGTGATTCCTATTTTGTATCTTGTATAAAACTTAGTAACGCTCCTTTGCAATCTCTACTTTTTATAGCTGTGAAATTCCTCTAGCTTGGTTACACCACTTTTATAGCACCTTTGCCTGGGTTTTCGCCATTGTTAAAAGGGATTTACTTTTTTGCTTTTGGACGAGTGGAAGGGGGGGGGCAGAATGTTATTGAGTTGAAAATGTGCAAGTAATGAAGCAATTGGCACGTGGACCTTCAGCAACTCCCAGCACTTTTTGCTAAGCCCCCCTTTTTCCAACCGCCCCCCCCCCTTTTTTTCGTTGCGGCCCATTGTCTTTTGTTCGGCATTCGCGTGGTAATCAACTCGATTGCCACCACGCCCAAAGCCTCGAAGCCCCCCTTTAAACGCCCTCCCCTACGCCCTTTGACCCGGTTTAGTGGGTGGCTTGGGGGGATGGTGGATGGGTGGATGGGTGGATGGTGGATGGGAGAAGGGTGGTGACTTGTCCTTCGCTGGATGCGGGCAAAGTGCAGTCTTCATCCTCGCTGACGAGGGGACAAAAGCGATCCCCCTCCGCCGCCGCCGCCGACCGCCTTCCATGTGCCCCCTTTGTTTGGGCCACTGCACGCCTCGTTATGCACAAACAAAGCGTTTTCGCTTCCATTTAGCAGCAAATTAGAAGCTGGCGCTTTTGAGGTCCTGCCACGTCTCGGGAAAAAAAGGACAGGACTAAAACGGAGGAGCAGTTGGGACAGGTGGGCTTTTGTGACACGTGCACACTTGCAAAGCCATGCAAATAAAAAAAAATGAATCAAATAAAACAGCAAGAAGAGCAGAAAAACTGCAAGAAAAAAGGTTACATTACGAATTAATTAACAGTAAATTAAAGTGCTCCCCCATGAGGGTGAGTGTGTGTGTGTGTTTTAATCACTAAAACGCAGGCTGTAAGTCCTTAGAAGGATGCAGGACGTAGTATATGTACTTGCCCATCAGAAGCAGCCTTCGCCGTTATGAGGCGGATTAATTTTTGGGAATTCGGACTAAAGTTTGACCCAAGCTTATATTAATGTGTCGGACATTATCCCTGAATAGTGATTAACACTGGAAAAAATTGGGAAGAACAGTAGTAAGCACAAATGTGGGGTATACCAACTTTCCAAAATATATTTTCAAATATTTGATTTGCTTTTATAAAAACACATATAATATAAAAACAAAACATATATGGTGAAAACTTTAATTGACAAATAATATTTATTATTTTATAAATTTACAAAATTAAATAAATAATAATGCAACAAAGATAACATGATAAAAAATTTATATATTAAAGCAAAACATAAATGGAACTAAGAGATATTATTTCTGTTGTAAAATAAAATAGATTTTATAAACATTAAATAGTTTATTATAATTGCTCTTAAAAATACCTTTTTAATTTTAAAGAAACCATAAGTTAGATAAACAAATAATATTAAAAAAATTGAAAAATAATATAATGTATAATCGTTAAATAATATTATATAACAATATTTAATATTATAATAATATTATTTTTAATATGAAAACCTATATGATGGAAATAACATCTCTCTCTCTCTATTTAAATATTAAAACCTATTGAACATTAAAAATTAAAAACATTCCAATAAATGTTAGCCTGTACCATTTTAAGTTCCCGAAACCCTGATCCCAATCTATGGGAACATTCCCAGCATTATCCCCAGTGTTCGCATCAACATCAACATAATCGCAATTGACAAGGACGATAATGAGAACGATAATGATGATGAGTCTGCAGTTGGGCGGTGTGGATGCCACACCCACACCCGCTTTCATCGGCCCAGCTGGGCAGCATCCCTGTTGTTAAAACATTATCGTTCACTTGGGCATCATTGATAACAAATGCTGCCCATTAATCGGGCCACTTTGCCCATTTTAACATTGGCAAGCGGCCTGATTAAGCCAAAAAAAAAGGAGGCAAACACACCCGCACACATGGCCATCTAATGTGTGTGCTAAACTTTTTTATGCCTTCAGGCCTTGCTTAATAATTGAACAATAAAGAACGAAGGGCATTAAGTAATTTGTGTCGGTTAAGTCATAAAACTCACACACCCCCACATCCGCACAGCCACACACACATACAGATGTAGCCATGCATATATGCATACAAGGCCCACACAAACACTCACATAAATTGTTAATTCAGTGCTCAAGTTAAATGAGTCGTTGGCATGAAAATTTCAAGTTTATTGCAGACGAGCTGGGGTGCCCAATAAATTTCGGCTTGCGTGCCTGAGCATCGAACTTGGTACCCCCGATTTTACCAGGGGCGTACATCAGGGGGGTACACGAATTAAGGAACAATTTCAACAATGCTAAAACTGAAATCGAACTTAACTTTATTTTAATAACTATTTTGTTTGCAAGATAAATATTCCTTTTATAAATATAAAGCAAAAGCGATACATTTTTTTTATATCTCATCTTAATATTTTTTAAATATTTTTTCAAACTTACACAAACCTAAAATTTACATAAAAATTAAATACAATTATTATTATTTTTTAATAAATAAATATAATCCATTATTCAAAACTCCCTAATAATAACTAAAATTTTTCACATATCCATTTCCCTAAGAAAAATGGGAACTGAAAAGGCCCCCTCAGAAAATCCTACGTACGTCCCTGTGTTTCAGCCCCAAAATAATACCTTCCCCGTCTACAGGATGAGCCATTGATTCATGTTAATTAAATGTGACAAAAGTTGGAAAACTTTTCCCGGGCGACTTTCTGCCTTTCGGCCTTCGCTTTTGTCCTCCGCTGCACATTTTCATTTCGGCCATGTTGCGGTTGCTTTATAGCCAATCCACCCTGTACCATGCCCACTGCATAATGTGCGACAATTTCGATTGCGATCATCTGGCCAAAATGTTGCGGACCAAAAGTTTCTGCGCTTTTAATTAGAAATCGAAGCGAATCCGCAAGCTGTCCAAGTTTTATCTAGGCCATGATATTGGATTCCTCGTATAAAAGAAGAGGGGGGGGGGGGGGGCTGCTGCAGGAAGTCCCTGCAGGGATTTGGGCTTTGGGATTCGGTGCGGAAGGACTTAGTTTCCTTGGAGCAGGCAAAAGTTTATGCAACGATTTGCCAACTCGAAGGTGGTGGTCGTAAAGGGGGCGCGTGGGATTATCAGCACTCTTTTTGCAAAACTTAAATCTCCCGCAATCAACTTTCCATCGGAAACTTTATGATATCGATGGTCCGTAGTCGCCAACAGCAGTAACTTAGCCAGAGATTACTTCTCGCCTGCTTTTGGCCAGGTTTTTCCTTCTCTACATATAAAATGCAACTGGTTTGGTTTC